>NW_018405581.1:164913-235335 GCF_002113885.1 Mizuhopecten yessoensis
CTATTTTATAGACTCTGATGTCTTTTAACCCACCTTATCATTTTTGACGTTATATATATATCGCATATTCCATATCATCTATTCGTTATCTCTTTTATTATTTTAACCCCCTTTTATTATTTTTTATCATCTACACATACAATGCGAATACTTTTGAAATGAACCATTTTATCTGATTTTATCTTTGCTATTCACATGTTTGTTAAAAAAGTAAAATAAATAAATAAATCACCATGGCCCTAAATGACCACAGCCGTCGATGGGCCGTTAAACATAAACAAACAAATAAACAAACAGATTAAAGGGGTTTGCATAAAGCTTATATAATACAAAATAAAAGCAAAAAATTGTCTGCCTTGAAGTTAAATTCCCGTCAGTGAAGGACTCCCGAGCTATCCGTTCTCCCTTGGGGAGGGGTAAAGTTTACTATAGTTTATATTGGGGAATAACACTTTTGGGTATATTTTGACAACCTTCTGTAGGAGCAGGGCGAGGCACCCAAGAGAACATTAACCAATATTTTCAAATTCTTATCCTTTGATGACATGACAAGTAATGTATTTCACTTAGTTTACATGCTGATTTCCACATCACATCTAAACAATAAAAATAAAACTACCAGTACCTCTAATATAACTCAGGTGACCGCTATTAAAGGCCCTTGGGCCTCTTGTTGATATATAAGGGAGGTAGCTGAATTTAAATGATCTCCCTTGTCACAAAATTTTCAATATTCATAAAAAAGTCATTTTCAACTGTAAAAAAAAAATCATAATTTTTGCAGTCAATTTTTCACAAGTAATAGACCGAAGACATCTTTTTCACATACAAAATGATGAATTTGAGGTTGGATTTGGATGACAAGTACCTCTGTAGTATATACGACCTTCAATCTTGAAATATTAACTTGACCTGATATAGTTTTGACTTTCACTTGACCAAATATGAAGTCTCATGTATTAAACTATAACCTCAACCTTGAAATATGACCTTGACCTATATATCTGAAAACATGGTTTGCACAGATTTGAAAAATCTTTGAAAAAGATGCCAAAATTTGAAAAACCATGTTAAGCCTTTAAAAACCTTGAAAATCAGTAACTGTCTTGACTAACCCTAAAAACTAATAAAAACAGTGTTATATTAAGGTTAGATTGTCCATATGTGCATTTCTTTTTAGAAAGTTTAAAAATAAACGGTCTTAAAATGCATAAAACCCAATACTACTCATACCATCATTCTGGGTCATTATAATGTTTGATACTGCAGTTGTACATATAGTAAAGCAATTTCGTGATAAAGATCAGAAAAACACAAAGGGGCCTGTTCGTTAATGTGATACAAAATGAAAGCTTTGTCGAGGCTCGCCTAAAAGTCAGATTACTGGGTACGACCTTAAACAAACAACACGGGCCAGCCGCTTCAACCGCTTGAATTGCGATATACGAAAATGGCCATGGACAAGTTGTCATTTTTGAACGAACAGTACTGTCAGTAGTCTAGTAGTAGACCTAATGGGGAAAGTGTATCTTTAATCGGAAGTGGCTTAGCGGTCAAATGGTTTGCAAGATGGGCCAGAGAATTCAAAGGCAACAAGCATCAGTATCAGTTGCAACCTAGGCAAGATGGGGGAGCATGCATTACTTCTGCATATGAACAGTAAAAAACACAAATCAATCTGTGTGCGAGCGATTCCCGAATCGAGCCTGAGATTGACTGATTCTTTAAAAAGGAACCTGCTAGTACTCAGTACTCATCTTTTATGTCACAGGGGTCAAATATTTTAACATGACTTCTTCTGAATATCTAGGTTACATATGGTGATGATATCTGGTCAGTGGCATGCTGTGATGTGGTGCTATAAAATTTCCTTAAATAAATTACCTTGACCTACTTTCAAGGCCACACTGGTCAAATACATAAAAAAAATCTTTTAACAACTGCTTTTGAATAACCAGATACCCCAGGGTGATGATATTTGGCCATTTGGTACCTTGGATGAAACACTATAAAGTTTCCTCAACTGAATGACCTTGACTTATTTTCAGGGTTTCTGTGGTCAAATATGTTAACACGTTTTTTGTGCAATTTTGACCGAAAAGTAATGAAAAAAACCCAGCGAAGTCCAGGATTTTCATGGGCTTCAATTTCTTTAAACCATACATTGACTAGACTATAACCTGAACTTTTGCTAAAAGCCACTCACACACAGTATCAGATATTTTCGTGAAATCAGCATCTAAATGATTGAATAGGCAATCTGACATCAATTACATATACCCAAGATATGAGGACGGCTTTTGTATACGTATATTTTGTTGTTGAATCAAATTAGCTATAGCTCAGTGTTTAGTTTGACTGTTTTACCTAGTTCATGAATGAAGCCTTAAACTTTTCTTTATTTCAGCTTGATATGTTGTTTGCACGGCTAGCTCTGCCACAGATACCAGAAGATATTGACTTGCGAGATGAAGCATTGCTAAAAAACCTGTCAGAAAAATGTGTTAGAAGTCTTAATGGTAAGTAAGCAAAATACCAGGAAGTCTCCTGTGAAGGGGTTTGTCTGAGGCATATCTGCTATACTATTGTCTGGGGCATATCTGCTAACTATTGTCTGGGGCATATCTGCTATACTATTGCCTGGGGCATATCCTCTATATGATTTTAACCTCACCTAGCCAGGAGGACTGAGTGAGCTTATGCCGTGGTGTGGCGTCCTGTGTCCGTCCATCCGGCGTCTGGCATCACCTTTTTAGCCCACCATCATGAGATGGTTGGCTATTCAAATCACCCTTTGTCTGTGATCTGTCTGTCACTTCGTCAGTCATTCCATCCTTATTTAAACAAATCTTGTTAGTGCTACTTCTGGGAAAGTTCTACAAGGATCATTTTCAAATTTGACAGGAGGTTCCCCATGGTCCCTTGTTATGCATATCAAATTTTGGGACTGATCACAAAACTGAAATGGCCGACAGGGAGTCATCTTGAATTTAAGAGTTAAAATTTGTTAGTGCTGTTTCTCGGACAGTACTGGAGGGATCCTTCTCAAATTTCAAATAAGCAAAGGCCTTGGGTGGTGATATCTGATGAGTAACATTGTTGGATGAAGCGCTTGCAAGTTTGTTCAGATGAATAACCTTCACCATATTCAAGGTCACAGGGGTCAAATATGTGTAAAATAAACAAGTAAAGTAGTCTTATAATAACTGACGTATGTAGATCGAATGACAGGAGAGGAAATAATCCCCTTATGATTGGAGAGAAATAATCCCCTTATGATTGGAGAGAAATAATCCCCTTATGATTGGAGAGAAATTAATCCCTTATGATTGGAGAGAAATAATCCCCTTATGATTTTGGAGAGAAATAATCCCCTTATGATTGGAGAGAAATAATCCACTTATTATTGGAGAGAAATTAATCCCTTCAATCTGTCATATGTTTATATGATTACTTGTTAATAAGATCTAAAATTCAATGTTTTAATTATAGATTATAGTTGTATTCAAGATTTTATCCTTTTCAGCAATATCCTTTGATTTGGTATTTACAGGTTGTCGAGTGACTGATGAGATACTTCATCTGGTACCCAACAAAGAAAGCTTCAGAATGACTCTTCGGGCTGTAAAGTTATGGGCAAAAAGTTGGTATTTTATAAAATCCAATACATATATCTGAAAAAGTTGTGTTGTAAAATATTATCGTTATCAGGTAATCACAAAAAAATGTGTCTTTGAAATTAAGATTACATTTTACACCAAAGAAGTTTTTAGCCAACCATCATCAGGTAAGATCTTTAAATGCATTTGACCTTCGTCAACTTTTAATATACATAAGGCAGATTATCCACTGTAACTAATTTTTCTATGACATGATATGTGCACAATTTCCTTCCAGAAGACGTTTCTTTCAAAATGTAATCTTTACTACAAAGACACAATTGTAAAAACAACTCAATTATTCGTTAAAACATCTCACTAATTACTTGTCGATAAGTTCAGTAACAACAGTATATATAAGCATTGAAATTGACCAAACTGGGTCAAAATCATAACCCAGCGTGTTAAGTTATTAAAGCAGGTGAAGGGCTAAAATTCTGGGTGTAACCCGACGTAATCGGGTCACTTGGCAGGTATGGATGATTGGTGAATGTGGCTTTGATAGCTATGTGTTATATGCTGTATCTCTAACATTGAAACTTAGACTGTAAGTTGGGATGATCATTACCATCTTTAGGGTTACAATGTCAACGTTTTAACGGAATCAGACAGCAAACATGGCCACAGTATACTGGCTTCTGATTGGTCGGAATTTAGATATTTGTTCGATTTCGCTCAAATTTTATATGAAGGTGTATTTGGTCACTGTGATCTCATCTGCAAGATCCTTTTTTGATTTGACAAAATGGCCACTTTGTATTGGCTTCTGATTGGTCGAAATTAAGTTACTGTTCGATTTCGCTAAAAATCGGTATGAAAGTGTAGTGCATTGCCGACTCAACTGCGGCATCCATTTTCTGATTTGACAAGATGGTCGCCGTATATTTACTTCTGATTAATCAAAATTCAGATATAGTTCGATTTCGCTCAAATTTGGTATATAGATGTATCTTGGCACTGAATGCTGCGACTTATGTTTTCTGATTTGGCAAAATGGTCGCCTTATACATGTACTGGCTTCTGATTGGTCCTAATTCAGTTATTATTCAATTTCAGTCAAATTTAGTATGTACATGTATTTTGGCACTGCAAACTCAACCATGATATTCATTTTATTATTTGACAAAATGGCCACTGTATATTGGCTTCTGATTGGTCGAAAAGCAGTTGTTGTTCAATTTCGCTAAAAAACAGTATGTAAGTGTATTTTCACACTGTGAACCTAACTGTGGCATCCGTTTTCTGTCTGACAAGATATTAGTCGTATACTGGCTTCTATGATTGGTCGAAATTCACATATATTTTTATTTTGCTCAAATTTGCATTCTCCTATTTACATTTGTTTTTTACTGAATGCGGGGGTAGTTTGGGGGACATCTGTAATAGCCGGCTCCCATTACAATAAGCATTTGTTCCTTTTATACCTCCATGTTGATGTATTGGTCATTAAATGTAAAATTCCGAACTTCAGCTGAAACTTACAATGCTTGACACATTGAATCTTATGCTCAAAGCGGGGACAGGCGTGACATCTAATTATGCATAATTCTTGTCTATCATTTCAGATAGCTAGGTACCTGTGGTAATAAGTGTGCTGTGTATATATGCAATATAGTTTTTAAAATGTTTTTAAGGTCAAGGTTTCTGTTACTAAATATAGAACATTGGGGGATACAGTCAGGCACATGACAGGGCCCTTGCTAACCTGTCAGTACTCTAGTTTAGAATGGCTGACTCGATCTGATGGAGATGTTTTACTTGCAGAGAGAGGTATCTACTCCAATGCACTAGGATTTCTTGGTGGAGTGTCATGGGCCATGTTGGTTGCACGAGTGTGTCAGCTTTACCCTTATGCTGCCCCGGCTACACTGCTTCACAAGTTTTTCATGGTCTTCTACAAATGGTCAGTTTCATCACATTCCAAATATTCAAATCATTGGCATTGGCCACAATATAAAAAAGTACAAATGAATTCATATCCAGTTGAAGGAAAATCTTTAAAACATCCCTTCTCTTTTAAACTTGTCATTTCTAAACAATACCATTTCAGTGATGGTCATTTAACACTGATGGTGTCATTTTGTAACAGATATCGTCTTTGGACAGTTTCATACACTGCCATGTTATTTGTTAATAAGACTACACTCTGAGAAATCTTTTTGATTACCACCACTTTGTAAATTAGAGGAAAATAACTTATAATTTTTTTTTTAATTGTTTAACATTTGTCTGAAATATTTATGTGCAAACCTTAGTGGAATTCCTGGCAAATTTGTTGTGTATTTCAGGGACTGGCCTCAACCAATCTTATTGAAGCCCCTTCAAACAGATAATCGGTTGAGCTTTCCTGTCTGGGATCCCAGGGTAAGCAGGCTTCATGGAATTGGTCACCAATTGTGGAATGTGGAAACAATAAAAGTTAATTTCCTATGGGGAATCCTTTGGACAGGGGACTGACCTTTGTATAAATAGAAGGTGTGTCCCCCAATTTAGGGGAAAGAGGGCAGGGCCTAATTAGGCAAATTGATCAAAGTTCAATTCGCTTAAAGGGGACTTCATTATTAGCTCATCTGCCCAAAGGGCAAGTGAGTCTATGCCCTGATGTGGCGTCTATCAACGTTTTCTTCAAATGACTTCTTTTGAAGAAAGGAAAGGCCTAAGAGACAAGATATTTGGCCAGTGGCTTCCTTCGGTAAAGCCTCAAAGATCACAGGGATCAAATACTTAAGAATGAAAATAACCTTGACCTACTTTCAAGGACTCAGGGGTCAAATATATCAAAAACTCCAAACCACTTCTGAAGAATGGAAACGGATAGAATTATAACATTTTGATGGTAGCTTACTTGGATAGAACGCAACAAAGTTTTCCAATGAAAATGTCAAAAGCTACAAATGACTTCTTCTAAAGAACTGTAAGACTTAGAATCTTAGTATTTGGCTGGAAGTTTGCTGGAACAAACTTGCAAATGAAAATTACATCAAACTTTGTTTGAGGTCCCACAGGTCAAACATGTCAAAAACTTCAAACAACTTCTACTGAAGAACAGAAATATGTAGAATCATAATAATACGCTGACATCTTTCTGGGATAGACCGCAAAACAAAGTTACAGGTGTCATAGTTGTCCAGAACTTCAAAAGACTTCTTCTAAAGAACAGAATGGCATAAAAATGACCTTGACCTATAGTCAAGGTCAGAGGGGTCAAATATGTCAAAAACTTCTATCAATTTTTTCTGAAGATCACAAGGCCTAGAGTCATGATGTTTGGTCGATAACATTATCACATGGGTCAAATGTGTTCATGTAAAGCAACTTTTTCTAAATAACCGAAACACCTAGGTTTGTTGTATTTGTTCAGTAGTTTGCTGGGTGAAGTGTTATCATGTGTATTGAAATGGAAGGCCTTCACCCATAATCAAGGTCATAGGGGTCAAATGCATTGAAAGAAAATATTATAAATGACTTCTCCTAGGGTGATCATATTTGGGCGATAGACTGCTGAAATGAATGGCTTTTGAGCTTTAGAAATGAATAACCTTCATAAATTTCACAATGTTACTAGGGTCAAATGTATTAGAGGGGCTATTTAGTCAAATGACAACCTGAACATATATATCCTTATGAAAGTTTACGAAGTTAATAATGACATGACCTGAAGCCAACGACCAGTGTGGTCAGTTACATCTTTTGGAAAAGCCAATGATAAAAATAGCTACGACAGAAATAGCGCAATATCCAGTCCTTTTAGTGAAAAGTATACAAGAACAGCACTACGCTGTCGACCGACAACACAGTGTCAGTTATGAGTATGATTTCACACATAACGCATTCTTATTGCTTTGAATTTACACGATATATCGCAAGCAAGAATTATAAGTATCATGATATATACCTCTCAGGCCAAAACAAATTAATTACTTGGTTCTCAGGCCAGCGCGCATTTCATTTTAGGGCATCGCATTGCCGATTTTAATGTGAAAGTAATAGAAAAAAAATGTGAATGCGCCAGCCGCCGTCTTTAAAAAAATTCCGGAAAATTGGTCCACATGTCGTTTTTACTCGTTAGTAACCCAATACCCGAAACGTTTGAATAAAGATAAGGAAATTGGCAATCGTTAAAAATATTATGACTTATTAACCGATTGTACAAATGGCGCTCATTTCACTACAAATAAGGAATGGGGGTTCCGTGATTCTTCCCTGGAACATCGTGGGGGGATTTTCAGAGGCTTGCTCCATGACGGATCTCTACACAACTTTAAAAAACCAGTAACATCGATCTGGGAACGTGGTCATTCCCAGATAAACTCTGTTCTGCTAAAGTATCTGTGTGTGTTGGGAGACAAAAAACTGAACACATTTGACAAGGTAATGCCAAAATGAATGTTTTACAAACTACACAATAAAAAAAATCGCCCTCATCTCATTTTGATGATGAAGGTTTGTTATTGCCATTTCTCAGAATATGATGGTTGTCAAACTTGTAAAAACAAGATGGCCACAGAAAGTACTTAGCAGGTCTTCTTTCTCATATTGCCATGATCGTTTCTATTTCTTTCACAGTAAGTACTGTACGGTAAAAATATGAAACGACACTCACTTTGAAGATTGTCTTTTATACACAGCAGTATGAAGTTTGAGCAAAAGTTACCTTGAGGTGCATTTACTGTTCAAACACATACGAATAAAGAAAGAGAAAAGGTAAAACTGACATAGAAGTAATGAAGATAGTACGATGGTAGGTGCCAAGTTAAGACAACTAAATTTTCAAATATTTGCGATGAAAAAAAGGTCAAGTACGTCAAGTTTTTCACACTTGTCTGCAGACTAGTATTCTTAATATGAAGTTGTACATCTTTGTATTTTATTTGTTTGCATTTTCAGGTAAATCCTTCAGACCGTTTTCACCTTATGCCTATCATCACCCCAGCTTATCCTCAACAGAATTCCACGTTTAATGTGTCTTTAAGTACCCGAACGATAATGATGGAAGAGTTCAAACGAGGTAGGCTATGGTACCCTTGGTAATATAGATAAAGTAATATTACACCACTGATAACGAGGTAGGTTATGGTACCCTTGGTATTATAGATATAGTAATATGACACCACAGATAACGAGGTATGCTATGGTACCCTTGGTATTATAAATATAGTAATATTACACCACTGATAACGAGGTAGGCTATGGTACCCTTGGTATTATAGATATAGTAATATGACACCACAGATAACGAGGTATGCTATGGTACCCTTGGTAATATAGATAAAGTAATATTACACCACTGATAACGAGGTAGGTTATGGTACCCTTGGTATTATGAATATAGTAATATTACACCACTGATAACGAGGTAGGTTATGGTACCCTTGGTATTATAAATATGGTAATATGACACCACAGATAACGAGGTAGGCTATGGTACCCTTGGTATTATAAATATAGTAATATTACACCACTGATAACGAGGTAGGTTATGGTACCCTTGGTATTATAGATATAGTAATATTACACCGCTGATAACGAGGTAGGCTATGGTACCCTTGGTATTATAGATATAGTAATATGACACCACAGATAGCGAGGTATGCTATGGTACCCTTGGTAATATAGATAAAGTAATATTACACCAATGATAACGAGGTAGGTTATGGTACCCTTGGTATTATAAATATGGTAATATGACACGACAGATAACGAGGTAGGCTATGGTACCCTTGGTAATATAGATAAAGCAATATTACACCACTGATAACGAGGTAGGCTATGATACCCTTGGTATTATAGATAAAGTAACATTACACCACAGATAACGAGGTAGGCTATGGTACCCTTGGTAATATAGATAAAGTAATATTACACCACTGATAACGAGGTAGGTTATGGTACCCTTGGTATTATAAATATGGTAATATGACACGACAGATAACGAGGTAGGCTATGGTACCCTTGGTATTATAGATATGGTAATATTACACCACTGATAACGAGATAGGCTATGGTACCCTTGGTATTATAAATAAAGAAATATTACACCACTGATAACGAGGTAGGCTATGATACCCTTGGTATTATAGATATAGTAATATTACACCACTGATAACTAGGTAGGCTATGGTACCCTTGGTATTATAGATATGGTAATATTACACCACTGATAACGAGGTAGGCTATGGTACCCGTGGTATTATAGATATAGTAATATTACACCACTGATAACTAGGTAGGCTATGGTACCCTTGGTATTATAGATAAAGCAATATTACACCACTAATAACGAGGTAGGCTATGGTACCCTTGGTATTATAGATAAAGCAATATTACACCACTGATAACTAGGTAGGCTTTGGTACCCTTGGTATTATAGATATAGTAATATTACACCACTGATAACTAGGTAGGCTATGGTACCCTTGGTATTATAGATATAGTAATATTACACCCCTGATAACGAGGTAGGCTATGGTACCCTTGGTATTATAGATAAAGTAATATTACACAACAGATAACGAGGTAGGCTATGGTACCCTTGGTATTATAGATATAGTAATATTACACCACTGATAACGAGGTAGGCTATGGTACCCTTGGTATTATAGATATAGTAATATTACACCACTGATAACGAGGTAGGCTATGGTACCCTTGGTATTATAGATATAGTAATATTACACCACTGATAACGAGGTAGGCTATGGTACCCTTGGTATTATAGATATAGTAATATTACACCACTGATAACGAGGTAGGCTATGGTACCCTTGGTATTATAGATATAGTAATATTACACCACTGATAACGAGGTAGGCTATGGTACCCTTGGTATTATAGATATAGTAATATTACACCACTGATAACGAGGTAGGCTATGGTACCCTTGGTATTATAGATATAGTAATATTACACCACTGATAACGAGGTAGGCTATGGTACCCTTGGTATTATAGATATAGTAATATTACACCACTGATAACGAGGTAGGCTATGGTACCCTTGGTATTATAGATATAGTAATATTACACCACTGATAACGAGGTAGGCTATGGTACCCTTGGTATTATAGATATAGTAATATTACACCACTGATAACGAGGTAGGCTATGGTACCCTTGGTATTATAGATATAGTAATATTACACCACTGATAACGAGGTAGGCTATGGTACCCTTGGTATTATAGATATAGTAATATTACACCACTGATAACGAGGTAGGCTATGGTACCCTTGGTATTATAGATATAGTAATATTACACCACTGATAACGAGGTAGGCTATGGTACCCTTGGTATTATAGATATAGTAATATTACACCACTGATAACGAGGTAGGCTATGGTACCCTTGGTATTATAGATATAGTAATATTACACCACTGATAACGAGGTAGGCTATGGTACCCTTGGTATTATAGATATAGTAATATTACACCACTGATAACGAGGTAGGCTATGGTACCCTTGGTATTATAGATATAGTAATATTACACCACTGATAACGAGGTAGGCTATGGTACCCTTGGTATTATAGATATAGTAATATTACACCACTGATAACGAGGTAGGCTATGGTACCCTTGGTATTATAGATATAGTAATATTACACCACTGATAACGAGGTAGGCTATGGTACCCTTGGTATTATAGATATAGTAATATTACACCACTGATAACGAGGTAGGCTATGGTACCCTTGGTATTATAGATATAGTAATATTACACCACTGATAACGAGGTAGGCTATGGTACCCTTGGTATTATAGATATAGTAATATTACACCACTGATAACGAGGTAGGCTATGGTACCCTTGGTATTATAGATATAGTAATATTACACCACTGATAACGAGGTAGGCTATGGTACCCTTGGTATTATAGATATAGTAATATTACACCACTGATAACGAGGTAGGCTATGGTACCCTTGGTATTATAGATATAGTAATATTACACCACTGATAACGAGGTAGGCTATGGTACCCTTGGTATTATAGATATAGTAATATTACACCACTGATAACGAGGTAGGCTATGGTACCCTTGGTATTATAGATATAGTAATATTACACCACTGATAACGAGGTAGGCTATGGTACCCTTGGTATTATAGATATAGTAATATTACACCACTGATAACGAGGTAGGCTATGGTACCCTTGGTATTATAGATATAGTAATATTACACCACTGATAACGAGGTAGGCTATGGTACCCTTGGTATTATAGATATAGTAATATTACACCACTGATAACGAGGTAGGCTATGGTACCCTTGGTATTATAGATATAGTAATATTACACCACTGATAACGAGGTAGGCTATGGTACCCTTGGTATTATAGATATAGTAATATTACACCACTGATAACGAGGTAGGCTATGGTACCCTTGGTATTATAGATATAGTAATATTACACCACTGATAACGAGGTAGGCTATGGTACCCTTGGTATTATAGATATAGTAATATTACACCACTGATAACGAGGTAGGCTATGGTACCCTTGGTATTATAGATATAGTAATATTACACCACTGATAACGAGGTAGGCTATGGTACCCTTGGTATTATAGATATAGTAATATTACACCACTGATAACGAGGTAGGCTATGGTACCCTTGGTATTATAGATATAGTAATATTACACCACTGATAACGAGGTAGGCTATGGTACCCTTGGTATTATAAATATAGTAATATTACACCACTGATAACGAGGTAGGCTATGGTACCCTTGGTATTATAAATATAGTAATATTACACCACTGATAAAATTTTGACTAGATTACGTAACTTCCAGGCCCTCACTTCTATCTTCAGAAATCTTCCCACTTAAAACTTTCATTTTTCAATCAAATGATACACAAAAATGTAATGGATTATAGAGTAAAATATAAATAATGTAGAATGTTATTTGTATTATTGGAATAATACATACAACAGCATATGGACACTGATTTTACTGTATCAAAGCATCAGTCATTGGGAAGTACATGATTGTTGTTTTGATTTATTTAAAATTATCTGTGGAGATGCACAGGCATAAAAACAGGTTGGTTGCACATTTCCACATGCCCACCAATGCTTATGTGAAGTTTTATTAGAATGGAACTAGTAGATTTTGAGATCAGCATCAGACACAAATAATAATGTTACAAAATTGTGAATGAAAGAAGGATGATTATACTAAATTTGATATTGCAAGTAATAACAGGAACCATCCCTGACAGCCTGAACCCCCATCCCAACCAATGCACCATACCCTCTATACAATGATGAAGTGACACAAAGTGTTTATATTGGAATAATACACCTTAATTCATTCTTATTTGAATGAAAGTCAGGCATCTTAATTATTTACCAATCAAATGCCCCAGCACCGTCTCAATGTAAGCGTCTCCATTGGCCCCTACGTACACAATCTTTATACTACGATATTATCGATGCCATTATGACTTGTGATTTTTGGATTGGCAGCCTTTGGGCCGCTTATCTATAGGCGTTCTGTTTGCTTGAAAAGCCAAACAACTGCCTTTCTTGTAGTTGAGTTATTCATCCGCCAAAGATCCGACAAAATGTTCAAAGTGGGTTGTTAAAAATTCCATAAGCACTGTTTGCAAAATAGGTTCCAAATTAAGATATGCTTTTTGACTATAATAACAACACACAAACGTCAAAACAGCCATTTGTGATTAAAATTGGTGTAACTGGAGTTCATAAAGGCCTCTATTTTCTAAGCTGGATTGCTCGCTGCAGATGAATACAATGTTTTCGTGGGAACCATGTGCTTGCATTTGTTCATGTTGCATCAATGTTTTGTTATAGGTCTCGATGTTGTCACCAAATTATATGAGGTTAAGGACGACTGGAATAAACTATTTGAACCTAGTAACTTTTTCATCAAATACAAGTAAGTACCTGTTAATGTTAAGACTAGTAAATTTGCTCTATTAACCCTCAATGAAATTATTATGCAGTCTCAAGATACATAATGAAAACTTGTATATAAATTTAAACAAAAATCTAAATAAAAGTGTTTTTAGCTCAAGACTTGCCTACAGCACCTGTTGTCTGTCTTGGGAAGTCAGTCGCCGGACCAGCATCAACTTTTTAGCTCACATTGCCATCCGCCTTCGTTCGTCATTCATCGTCATTTCAACAAGCGACCTTCTTCTCCAAACCAAGATTTGCTGGAATCACATCTTCTTCCCTGATTGATAGCTCCTTAGGTGCTTTATCCGATAAAAAATATAATGATTCAATTCAATGATTCTGTTTGATGATATAAAAATGTGAGCTTTTGGTATGGTATGTTGTCCCTCTTCCGAATGACCTTCAATCATATTCAAAGTCACAGGGGTCAAATATGTTTAAAACTTTAAATGACTTCCTCTGAAAATCCAAAAGGCCTAATATGTTGATATCAGTGGCCAGTAGCATGCTAGGATAAAGGGCTACCAAGTGTGTTGAAGTGAATGACCTTGACGTATATTCAAGGTCACAGGGGCCAATTTGTTTAAAATCTTTAATCGACTTCTTCTGAATAACCTTTAGGCCCAGAATGTTGATATTTGGCCAGTAGCATGCTTGGATCCCTTATCTCAATAAACCCAAGGTCTAGGGTGGTGATATTTGGCAAGTTGCATGCTACGATGAAGGTTAATGGCTGATGTGTCCTGAGAAACATTTCAGCATGGGTAAGACATTTCATGGTGTGAGACTAAGGTTCCCTGAAAGACTGACTTTATACTACGACATTGTATATGGCCTCGGGTTCCCTGAAAGACTGACTTTATACTACGATATTGTCTGTGGCCTCAGGTTCCCTGAAAGACTGACTTTATATTACGACATTGTCTATGGCCTCAGGTTCCCTGAAAGACTGACTTTATACTACGACATTATTTATGGCCTCAGTTTCCCTGAAAGACTGACTTTATACTACGACATTGTCTGTGGCCTCAGGTTCCCTGAAAGACTGACTTTATACTACGATATTGTCTATGGCCTCAGGGTTCCCTGAAAGGCTGACTTTATACTACGACATTGTCTATGGCCTCAGGTTCCCTGAAAGATTGACTTTGTACTACGACATTGTATATGGCCTCAGGTTCCCTGAAAGACTGACTTTATACTACGACATTGTATATGGCCTCGGGTTCCCTGAAAGACTGACTTTATACTACGATATTGTCTGTGGCCTCAGGTTCCCTGAAAGACTGACTTTATATTACGACATTGTCTATGGCCTCAGGTTCCCTGAAAGACTGACTTTATATCTATACTACGACATTGTCTGTGGCCTCAGGTTCCCTCAAAGACTGACTTTATATTACGACATTGTCTATGGCCTCAGCTTCCCTGAAAGACTGACTTTCTACTACGACATTGTCTGTGGCCTCAGGTTCCCTGAAAGACTGACTTTATATCTATACTACGACATTGTCTATGGCCTCAGGTTCCCTGAAAGGCTGACTTTATACTACGCCATTGTATATGGCCTCAGGTTCCCTGAAAGACTGACTTTATACTACGACATTGTCTGTGGCCTCAGGTTCCCTGAAAGACTGACTTTATGCTACGACATTGTCTATGGCCTCAGTTTCCCTGAAAGACTGACTTTATACTACGACATTGTATATGGCCTCAGGTTCCCTGAAAGACTGACTTTATACTACGTAATGTCTTTGGCCTCAGGTTCCCTGAAAGACTGACTTTATACTATGACATTGTATATGGCCTCAGGTTCCCTGAAAGACTGACTTTATACTACGATATTGTCTATGGTCTCAGGTTCCCTGAAAGACTGACTTTATACTACGATATTGTCTGTGGCCTCTGGTTCCCTGAAAGACTGACTTTATACTACGATATTGTCTATGGAGATATTTATACTTTGCATTGAAAGGCAGACTGTTACCATTTGAGAGGCAGCTATGGCCTCTGATTAGCTAAGACATTAATGTTAGGGTTAGGGTTACTAGTATGTCTGTTGTAGGTTTAATATGAGGGCGGGATGTTAGCGTTAGGGTTACTAGTATGTCTGTTGTAGGTTTAATATGAGGGTAAGATGTTGTTGAATAGTTTATCATAACTGCATTTTAAATTACAGTTTCAAAGTTTTAGTTTCAAAGTGGTAGTTTATTCCTACATTAATAAACAAAAAATTTGTGGTAGGTACTGGTATTTAAAAATATAAAGGTCAATAATAATACTCAAAATTCATTGCTCAGAAATATTTCATTTTTGTTTTTGTTTTTCAACATTTGCAAAATATTGTTTGGATATGGAAAGTAGGCTGATGTGAAAGTGATCTAATGAAATATCCACCTTGTTTCAGACACTACATTGTATTGATCGTGTCCGCAGAGGAGGAAACATCATACTTAGAATGGTTTGTATGCCTTCAGCAAACATTTGTTAATACTAAATCAAAGACATCGACATAGATGGTTGATACTGAACAATTTTGTATTAATCTAGTATTAAAACTGACGGTTCCTCTGTACAATTGGAGGGATTTAACCAAATTTGGTCGAGTGCATCCTTCGTTCAAGGGGACTCAATTTTGTATAAACTGAGGGTGTGGCTCCCTTTGAGGCAGAGGGATGGGGCCTAGTAGAGAAAATGGGGTAAATCTTTAGAATCCTTTTCCTTTAATATGAGTTATTTTGACCAAATTTTGTCCAGAGAAATAATTTGGCAAAAGAGACATTATTTAGTTTTAACAAACTATGGTCCCCTAGGGGGAAGGGTCCAGTAAGGGTGAACAAAGTAATAAGAGTTTAAAATCCTTCTCCTTCCGTTTATTTGAAGGGATTTTTACCAAAATTTGTGTTGAGCATCCTTGGGCAAAGGGGACTCAATTTGGTTTATATAGAGGGTTACTTTTAGGGGGCCTAGAGGGTTACTTTTAGGGGGCCTAGAGGGTTACTTTTAGGGGGCCTAGAGGCCACCTCAATAGGGGGAATTCAGATTAATATTTCAAATTCTCCTCAATTCGTGGGGGCAGAACGACAGGGATGGGTGTTGCTGAGAGACAGAGTCAATATTTGGAATTAATTGTTATATGTATAAGAATTTTCCATGGTTGCTATATTATCCAGGTAAGCGATACAGGCCCTCTGGGGCTCTTGTTTTATTGTTGCAATTTTTTCAAACTATGTCACACACCAAAAAAAAAAGGAAATATTAAGATTGACGAAAGCTTTTTTTTTTGGTATTTTTAAAAAGAAAATCGCTAGTCATTCAGAATGCTTAGATTTTCATAAAATCACCTCTGCATAGTTGCATTAGCATAGCAGTATGAAGCTTTAAACAAAAGTTACCAAAAATTTCTGTGACCTTGACCTCAAAGTCAAAAATAAAAATAAATATAAGTTTGTAGTTTCAACTTTTACAGTGTTTGGGTTTACCTTCTGCGTCTTACATTTGTTATTTCATTAATGCATATATGTTTTTATATTTAAGTAATAGGCATTTCCCCTAATAACCTTAATATATTCAAGAAAATTATATGGATATTTGACTTCGCTTATGTTTTTATCTTTTTTTGAAGAGAGGGGAAAGAAAATTGTCTAATGAAGAGGAAAACATGTTTTTGTTTGCAAAAACAAATGTTTAGTTTAGTTTCTTGATGACATTGACTGATTTTTTTGCAGGCACGGTTATGTGGAGTCAAAGATCAGACTTTTAGTTGGCAATCTGGAACGAAATCCATTCATCAAAATAGCTCATGTGATGCCAGAATCCCTTGGACCCCTCAATGAAAAGTAAGTTCCTCTCTGATCCGTTATTACTTATAATAAAGGGCCCTTTAACCCCTACTGAATATGTAAGATCCCTGTCCCACTACACTGTCGTTTTCAGCTCACCTGTCCTTCCGTCCGTCATCTGTCCTTCCAAATGAAAATGACCTTGACCTACTTTAAAGGTCACATGGGTCAAACAAGTTAAACGCTTCAAACAACTTCTGACAAACTAAATGCTATAGTATCTTAATACTTGCTTGGCAGCTTACTGAGATGAAGCTTGACAAATTTTGCATATGAAAATGACCTTAACATACTTTCAAGGTCAAAGGGTTCCTATGTCCTACATTTCAAATGACTTCTCCTGAAGAATTTAAAGGCATATAATCGTAATATTTAGCTGGTGGCTTTTGGGATAGATCCCAACAAAGACTGCGAATGAAAATGACCATTCAAGGTCACAGGGGTCGAATATTTCAAACACTTTAACTCTGTCCGTACCGCAGCTCCGGTCTGGATTCCGTACCGCATGTCCTAGCTGACTTTATTTGGCGGAGTTATGGCCCCTTGAATAATGAAAAAACATAATTATCTGCCGTTTCTGTTCATTAACTCTCGCACATATTATCCGATTGTCTTCAAACTTAGTAACAGTTCAATCCATTAAGAGCTCGGCCAAGTTTGACAACCACTTTCATCGGACTCCATTTGGCAGAGTTATGGCCCCTTGATTAACGAAAAACGTCATTATCTGCAGCTTCCGCTTAATAACTCTAGCAAATAGTAGCCAAATTCCTTCAAACTTGATAACAATGTTTGTGTTCCTCTGTCTTTCCACCCATCTCGGGCACTCTTCGGTTTTTCATGTGATAATTGCTGTAGATATTGTTAAGATGTTTCAACCAAATTCCTTATGCACATCCTAGTCAAGTTTGCCAACCGATGTGATTTGTGCATATTTATGGATAATCAATGAGGTATAGGGCTTTTTTTTTCTTTCCTCAAGTTTTAAGCTATGCATTATGTCTCAACAGCACGATACTCACCTAACCTCAGTAATGTTAACCTACAATATATGTTCTGCAAGCGGGGGGATATAAATTCCTCGAATTTGCTTGTTGTTCATAGAAATACACATCTTCATTTTCGTAGCATTATGACTAACTTGCAGCTGGTTATGACTGAGAAATTAACATTTGTCCGGTAACGAAGGATGCGATTCATTGTATTCAAAACAGCGTTGTAGTGTGGGTCCCAAATGGGGATTGATTTTGGTTACGAAATCATTTAGTTTTTCTAAACACGAGTAAGTTTTATCGTAACTTATTTTAAAATTAGTCTCTATATATATATTGTGATGAATTTACTAGTTTGTATCGAAGTAAGGTGCTGCCATTTTGTTTATATTGGAAACTGCAAAACACAACATCTTGCAGCAAATTTGAAAACAATAGGTCACATGTGTACTGTGCACCTACTATTAAAGTCTTTCTTGTCAACTAATGAGTGTTGATTTTAGCGACAATTAATTTGATTACACGATTGATGTGTTCTATAAGCAGTTAAACAGAAGAAAAGTAACACTAAAGTCTTGTCGTGTATACACGACAACGGGGATGAGATGGCATATATTTTTTGTCCTCTGTATGTGACATCTGGGACCAGGAAACAAATAGTGCGTACACAAGACAACGGTATGGAAAGAGTTAAACAACTTCTTCTGAATAATTTGAAGGCATAGAATTATAATATTTTGCTGGTAGCTTCTTGGGATAGAGCCCAACAAAGTCTACGAATGAAAATGACCTCAACCTGCTTTCAAGGTCGCAGGGGTCATATTCTAAAGAACCGAAAGGTATAGAATCATAATATTTGGCTGGAAGCTACTCGGGATGAAGCCCAACAAACTTTACGAATGCATTGTTTCATTTTTTGGCAGTTGTACACAGATCCGTAAGTGCCTTGATAGAAGTGTTTTGGAAAAAGTTTCACTGCAGAAAAGCTGATTGACACAATTTTAAATAATCTTTATCATTTTATAACCATTGATTGATTTCTAAGTAATGGTTAAATGTTAAATTATAATGTCTTTGATGGATTTTGAGGCTATGAGTTATAAAATTCATTATTGATGATTTATATTTTAGAGATGACGAAATATATGGTTACATGCAGTATGCTATAACACAGTGACTTTATAATGCTTTATAGTATACTGTAAAATCAAAAAGAAATGATATAAAGTTTAAATTACAATTACCACTGTGACTTTACTTTCAGATATATGATTCAGAAATGAAATTCTATTTTCAATTAATATCAAAACAAAAAAGACTATCACGCTTATACTTAGCTATATATATAGAAACCTCTTTTTCAGTGACGGTCAGTACATGTGTAAATGGTTTATTGGACTCACCTTCAATGAGGTGAAAAATCAAAACATTGATCTCACATACGATATTCAGCCTTTCACAGCAACAGGTATGTATGTCAGAATGTCAAAAGCTGTTGCATGCTATTTTACACAGCTGATGGTGGTCTCAAAATGTCTGTTTCAAAGCCTTGTATATTCTACTGGTTTGTCCAGTGGATGCTGCTGATTGTGATATCCTATTTACCAGAGAAAATATTCAAATGTGTATGCTTGTTAGCTCACCCGGCCCAGAAAGCCAATATTGTTATGACATTGAAAAATTAATTTCATTCCATATATTTACATTTTGAAGTGTTTTGAATTTTCCGATGAAAGCATAAGTAAAAGCAATACTGGCATTTTTTTCTATTTATGCATTGGGGCAAAATGTAAAACATTCGCTAGGGGTCCTAGTAACAGCATGACAAAAAAACAAATAGAATATAGTTCCATTTTCAAAATTTGTTTTGTAGAATTTACACAAGTAGGATATTATTATCATGTACCTTACACACCTCATTTAAACTTAAAAATCAAGCCTATCATGTTAATGATAATCATATTAGCATAACAAAACTACACCGAGGGCTGTTTCACGGCGGAAGTGTTCCAATTACGCCCTGTTCTACGTCATTAAAGTGTATCAATACGCAGTGATGAGGTCATCTGTGTTATGCAAAAATGAATTTCGTTTTCGTCCATGGGGCCAAGCATACAGAATGTAAATATTGTGCAATGAATACCATAAAATACCAACGCTAGATGAAATTTAGTATTAGTAGCAAATAAATAAGATATAGATCTGGAAATATTCTGATCACTAGACTTCCAAATATAATTAATGTCCAACTCCACTGTCTGAAGTACCTAAAGTATGCTAAGATAGACAATGTTAACTATCTCCAATAAATGTCAATATTATTAAAATCCCCCGTCCATCCCCACATCCTATTTTACGAGTTGTTTCCCTTATCCTATAAACTAAGCATACTGACATACTATACGGTATTTGAACGATCCGAAGGTATAGTAGCTGCCAGCAGCTCAAAAACCAACCTTCCCTTATGAACATCCAACAGCAACTGATTTCCCAACGCCTCAACCAATCCCTACGCCCCTTGCAAGACTCTTAACATCAACGAGGCAAACCACAAGCTCAACAGGGCAACAACACCTGTTCCTTGGCGGACTGTGATGTCACATCCATTGCTTGTAGTACCTGTTAAACCCAAATAAACCCGGCGATTTGCATTGATACTTGTATGAAAAATACTTATCAAATCAACATTATACATATATATTTCATGTTATTCACATCTAAAACTCTTTGTACACATCTACACTCTGAAATATGCAATCCAATACTTTCAAAGCATTCCATATTTCCACATCCTCTTTTTCCAATACTTTCAATACACAAAGGAATAAACACTCAAGTGACACCAAACTGACACAGTTCAAAAGGTTACGAGAGTTCACAAAATGGCGACATCCATACATTTACAGCGTCTATGCGCTCTGCAAATACATACCCTTTCTTGCTTTCTCCAGAAGATTCTTAAACCAGGCTAACAATTAATCAAGGTAACAAAGGTATTTACATTTGAATGAAAACTGTATTGAACAATTTGAAAACATTTTAACAAGATTAAATACTATTTGAATGAATAGAGTGTTTCAACCTTAGGCAAAGGGCACTAAATTTTGTTAAAACAGAGGGTGTGACCCCTCTTGTGCAGAGGGACAGGGCCCAATAGGGGAAACTTGAGGTAAAGAAAGGTAAATCCAGACTACATTGTATTTATATCACTTCTTTCACCTTACACTGATATAAATAACAATTTACAAAATATATCAATTATTACAATATCAATTTGTATTAATATCTTCTGTTGTTTCCAAATCTATCTATGTCAGATGATTATAGGGTATCTCACTCTCAGACCGCGCAAAAAGTAATTATATTTGATCAACCACCTCAAAGACAGAGAATTACCGACTTTAAGCCCACTAACAAGACTTTTCAGTAACTAGTGCTTTACTGCCGGTTGAGATAGACATGTATTCAGTGGAACCTTGCCGGTTGAGATAGGCATGTATTCAGTGGAACCTTGCTGGTTGAAATAGACATGTATTCAGTGGAACCTTGTTGGTTGAGATAGACATGTATTCATTGTTACCTTGCCGGTTGAAATAGACATGTATTCAGTGGAACCTTGCTGGTTGAAATAGACATGTATTCAGTGGAACCTTGCTGGTTGAGATAGTCATGTATTCAGTGGAACCTTGCTGGTTGAGATAGACATGTATTCAGTGGAACCTTGCCAGTTGAGATAGACATGTATTCAGTGGAACCTTGCCAGTTGAGATAGACATGTATTCAGTGGAACCTTGCCGGTTGAGATAGGCATGTATTCAGTGGAACCTTGCTGGTTGAAATAGACTTGTATTCAGTGGAACCTTGCTGGTTGAGATAGACATGTATTCAGTGGAACATTGCTGGTTGAAATAGACATGTATTCAGTGGAACCTTGCTGGTTGAGAAAGACATGTATTCATTGTTACCTTGCCGGTTGAGATAGACATGTATTCAGTGGAACCTTGCTGGTTGAGATAGACATGTATTCATTGTTATCTTGCCGGTTGAGATAGACATGTATTCATTGTTACCTTGCCGGTTGAGATAGACATGTATTCAGTGGAACCTTGCCGGTTGAGATAGACATGTATTCATTGTTACCTTGCCGGTTGAAATAAACATGTATTCAGTGGAACTTTGCTGGTGGAGATGGACATGTATTCAGTGGAACCTTGCTGGTGGAGATGGACATGTATTCAGTGGGACCTTGTTGGTTGAGATAGACATGTATTCAGTGGAACCTTGCTGGTGGAGATGGACATGTATTCAGTGGAACCTTGCTGGTTCTGGATATGCAGGCTTTAGATGCTATAGGATATGGTTTAGACATGTTGTATGGTAGTGGTAAACTTTTGTGTACTTTCATGTTTTATCTTCAACATTGTTATTTGTTATTTACTCTCCTGTTTTGTATGACAGTACACAGACAAGCTGTCCATATCAAGTTGATGAAGCAAGACATGAAAATAGAAATCAAGCATGTCAAGCGGTAAGTAACTCAATTAAACAAACAATATATTTCAAGTTAAAAAGAGGTGTTGCATAGACAGTAAAAATTGGCTTAAATTTTCATGTTTAAGTGTTTATCATTTCATTTAAACAAACTGCTTATTAAACCAAGGCTTTATTTTTGGCTGGACAGGAAGTGTGAATGCAGCGCTCCCTGTACTGATGTTATACATTTTCCTCAAATTAATTGCCTTGACCTACTTTCACAGGGGTTAAATATGTCAAAACCTTTATCATTTTCTTCTGAATGACCAGGGGGGCCAATATTAATAATGCTTGGCTAGTAGGTACCTGGCATGAAGTGCTATAAACTTTCCTCAAATAAATGACCTTGACCTACTTTCAAGGTTACCGTGGCAAAAAGCATTAAAAACCTTTAAAAACAACTTTTCTTGTATAACCAAGAGGCACAGAGCAATGATATTTGGCCAGTAGGTACTTATGACAGAGTGCTATAAATATTTCTCAAATAAGTGTCCTTGACCAAACTACAAGGTCACAGGGATAAAAAGTGTTTAAAAACTTTTAAACAGCTTCTTCTGGAAAACCAAGATACCTAAAGCAATGCTATTTAGTTTGTAGGTACCTGGGACAGAGTGCTATAAAGCTTCCTCAATTAAATTACCTTTATCTAGTTTCAAGGTCACAATGTTAAAAAGTGTTAAAAACCTTTAAATAATTCTTCTGAATAACAAGGAGGCCCAGAGTACTTATACTTGACCAGTAGGTACTTTGCATGTAGTGCTATGAAGTTTTTCCAAATACATGACCTTGACCTACTTTCAATGTCACAGGGGTAAAAAGTGTTTCAAACATTTAAACATATTTTTAGGTCACCTGAGCTTTGCTCAAGTGACCTATTCTAATTGCTTTCCGTCCGTCGACGTCATGCGTAAACTTTTTACATTTTCAACTTCTTCTCAAGAACCAAACAATGGATTTTTTTCAAACTTGGTCAGAATCAGAATCATCCTTGGTAGATGAGGCTACAAAATTGTAAAATTGGGATTCCTACCCCAACCCCTGGGGCCAGGGCGGGGCCCCAAAGGAAAAATTAACCAATATTTCAAAAATCTTCTTCAGACTTAGAGGTACTACAGTCATTTTCCCTGCACGGAAAGAAAGATCATCAGGGGCTTTACTTAAATTGTAAATTTCAGGACCCCTGAGCTATCCGTTCTCCCTTGGGGAGGGGCTAAAGTTTACTATAGTTTATATAGGCAAAAATAACACTTTTGGGTATATTTTGACATCTGTCGGTAGGAAATTATTTTTCCTTGGTGAGAATTATCCTTGGAGGAAAATTGTTTCAAATTGTAAAATTGAGATTCCTACCCCAACCCCTGGGGCCAGGGCGGGGCCCCAAAGGGAAATTAACCAATATTTCAAAAATCTTCTTCTCCAGACTCAGAGGTACTACAGTCATTCTCTCTGAATGGAAAGAAAGATAATCAGAGGCTTTCTTTAAATTGTAAATTTCAGGACCCCTGAGCTATTTGTTCTCCCTTGGGGAGGGGGTAAAGTTTACTATAGTTTATATAGGGAAATAACACTTTTTGGGTATATTTTATCCATTTTCAGCAGAAAATTACTTAAACTTAGTTAGAATCATATTTGGTGAATGAGGGGATTACATTGTAAAAATTGGGATTCCTGCCCCATCCCCAAGGGCTAGGGCGGGGCCCCAAAGGGAACATTTACCAATATTTTCAAATTCTTATCCTTTGATGACATGACAAGTATTGTAATTCATTTTAGTTTACATGCTGATTTCCACATCACATCTCAACAATAAAATAAAGCTACCAGTACCTATGATATAACTCGGGTGACCGCTAAGGCCCTTGGGCCTCTTGTTCTAAATAACTAGGAGATCCAGAGTCATGATACTTAGCCAATAGGTACAAAGGACAGAGTGCTATAAAGTTTCCTATAATAATTGACCTTGACCTTCTTTAAAGGTCACCAGAGTAAACATGAAAAACACTTAAACAACTTCTTTTGTATAACCAGGAGCCCCATATAATGATATTTGACCAGTGGATACCTGGCATGAAGGGCTATAAAGATTCTTCAAGATCACAAGGGTCAAATATGTTTGAAACCTTTAAACATCTTTTTATACGCCTGTCAAATTTGACGGGAGTATTATTGTACATGTATGGGTTCGTCCGTCTGTCGGGTGTAAACTTTTGTTTGTCTGGCAATCTCCTCCTACATTCTTTAACTGATCTCTTTGAAACTTGGTATACATTATAATCATGATATGAAGTTGTGTCTCCCTTAAAAGAATTTTGATTCAACAATTTTTAGTTCACCTGGCACGAAGTGCAAAGTGAGCTTATGCGGTGACGCGTCGTCCGTCCGCCATCCGGCATCAATATTTTAACGACTTCTTCTTAATAACCCAAAGGCCTAGGGCGTCAATATTTGGCCAGAAGCAAACTGGGATGAAGGGCTACAAAGTTTGTTAAAATTAATGACCTTCACCCATTTTCAAGGTCACAGGTGTCAAATATGTTAAAAACTTTAAACATCTTCTTCTCGATAACCAAACTGCCCAGGGAGATGATATTTGGCCAGTAGCATGCTTGGGTGAAGGACTACCAAGTCTGTTCAAATGAATGAACTTCAATTATATTCAAGGTCACAAGAGTCAATTGCCTTAAAAATCCTTTAAACAACTTCTGAATAACCAAAATGCACAGGGTGATGATATTTGACCAGTATCATGCTCAGATGAAGGGCTACCAATTTTGTTCAAACAAACAACCTTCACCTATTTTCAAGGTCACAGGGGTCAAATAGGTTTAAAACCTTTAAATAACTTCTCCTGAATATCCAAGAGGCATAGGCTAATGACATTTGGCCAGTAACATGATCAGATGTAGGGCTACCAAGTTTATTCAAATGAATTACCTTCATCTATTTTCAAGGTCACAGGGGTCAAATATGTTTAAAAACTTTAAAGAACTTCTTCTCAATAACCAAAAGGCCTTGGATGATGATATTTGGCCATTAACATGCTGGGATGAAGGGCTACCAAGTTTGTTCAAATGAATGACCTTTGCTCATATTCAAGGTCACAGGGATCAAATATGTTTAAATCTTTAAATGACTTGTTCTGAATATTCAAAAGGTCCAGGGTAATGATATTTAGCCAGAAATATGACGGGACGGAAAGCTATAAACTTTCAAGGTCGCAGGCGTCATATGTTTAAAACATTCAATAGATTCAAATGGATCGAACACAGATATTTTGCCTGTAGCTGTATATTAGTCCACTTTTAAGATTACAAGTGTGAGATTAATACCAGGTGAGCGATTCAGGCCCATTGGGCCTCTTGTTTATAGCATGTCAGCTAACCAGTCTTAGAATGATGCAGATCATATTTCAATGTAAGAAAGTAGTTTGAAACATTCTAAGGCCAAGGAGACACGATATATGGAAATATTCGCAAAAGTACTTTCATTGAGAATAGTTTCCCATGATTGTTCAATTATTCAAGAGAGCAATAGAGACCCCTGTGGGCCTCTTGTTTGTTTTACTTCAGTGCTTGATCTTCATGAAGATTGACTGCTGTATTCTGTGATGTTTTGTGTATTACAGGAAACATGCTGTAATCTGTGATGTTTTGTGTATTACATAAAACATGCTGTAATCTGCGATGTTTTGTGTATTACAGGAAACATGCTGTAATCTGTGATATTTTGTGTATTACAGGAAACATGCTGTAATCTGTGATGTTTTGTGTATTACAGGAAACAACTGGTTCAGTATGTACCCACAGAATTGCTGCAGAGAGGAAAATCTTCTGAACCAAGAAAAAGGGTGAGAGGAATAACATTTAATATTGGTATTTTTATTGACTTGTTATTTTCTGTAAAAATGAAACTCATGATTTTATTGTGTGGCCTGCGAAAAGCTGGTGACAAATAGGTATTGCTATGTCTGCGTCGGCAGTGCCGTCGGCATCGTCCGCACAGAGGTTTTCGTGCGATTACTTGAGTTTCCTTGGGCTGATCAAACTCAAACTTCATGCAGTGCTTCCTTACCAAAAGTGCTTGCTTGTGATTGCTTTTCAGGTCTGAAGGTCAAAGGTTATGGTCACTGTTACTATAAATAGAAAATCTGTATTCGTGCGATAACTTGAGTTTCCTTGGGCCGATCAAACTCAAACTTCATGCAGTGCTTTCTTACCAAAAGTGCTTGCTTGGGATTGCTTTTCAGGTCCGATGGTCAAAAGTCAAGGTCTCTGTTACTATAAATAGAAAATCTGTTTTCGTGCAATAACTTGAGTTTCCTTGGGCCGATCAAACTCAAACTTCATCCAGTGCTAAGCAAGTCCTGCGCAGGCGACACATCCACTTCCGTGGAATTCTTGTTACACATGAGACATATTCTTAGTTTTCCAAACCTGTGATACTATAATCTTAACTGTGATATGCTTCTATCTTAACCTTATGGATTTTATGTGTGCATGTATGCTATGTATCTTTTTTCTTACTCAAGTTGTAAATATTGTATATTTTATGTCGACCACATGTGAGATGAGGCCTTTACTCAATGTGTTATCAAATTTAAATAAAGTCTATTATTAGCTCACCTGGCCCGAAGGTAGTCCTTCATCCTAGTTTGCTTCTGGCCAAATATCATCACCCTAGGCCTTTTGGTTATTAAGAAGAAGCTCTGTCCGTCAATGTAAAATTACAAAACTTAACTAAAAAATCTCTCATAAAACATCAGTGATTCCTGTTGATATATACGGAATGTATCTGCAGGAGAATCGTCCAAGCATAGAAAGCAGTGGTAAGCCTTGCGAGCAGTCTCAGGGCCTGTCTCACAGCAAGTCTGATACGGAGCTCCTCCGCTCTGACACCATCACAGTGGACATTCAGGATGACTCAAGTCGAGATTCACGAAGCGGCACACCCACACAGGACAATCCAAGCAAAGACACCACATGCGCAAACGGGGAGGTAAGTAATTGGATGTGACAGTATAAAAGGGGTGTTTCAGTGTCTTCAAGAGCATCAACATTTTCATATAGAGTATTAAAGATATGAAAGTAGACTTTCTTTACTATTTCGGTCAAGACAAAAGTACCAAAGGCCCCACTCCGCCATTCTATGGGATTGGGGATATATCTGAATGAGTCAACTATGTTTAACTCATCTAGCCAAATGACCTAATGCTTCAGTACATCAGCCATCCATTTATCAAGTGTCAACTTTTTGCCATATTGTGTTAAGCAATTTTTTTCTAGAACTACATTTGGTTGGAAGCATCCTCAGTCGGTATTCCAATAATACACGTTAAAGGTCTAACCCCCTGAGGAGGGAGGAGGGGGGGGGGACTTATGGATGGCACTAAAAGAGTTTTTTACCTCACCCGCCCGAAGGCGCAGCGTCCGTCGTTTGTCCGCCAGTTTTTCTTTAAAACTAGTCCTGAACAGCTTAGTGGGTTTTAGCTCATTTTAACCTGGAGTATCCTTGGTCAAACAGGATCCAATTTTTTACCAACACCTTTTTTACATGGACAATTTTGTATAAACAATGGGTGTGGCCCCCCTGGGTGCAGAGGGGCAGGGCCAATTAGGAAGAACAAAAGGGAAATGTTTAAAATCCTTTTCCCTCTGTATGAAAGGAGGGATTTGAATCAAATTTGGTGTATAGCATCCTTAGGCAAAACAAACTTTAGGGGCCAAACAAGCTTAATTGGACTTGGTTAATGTTTTGGGGCAAGCTTGAGGTTAAAGCTTTTGGGCAAGATTTTTCCAGACAGTGTTGGATCATTACACCTAAAACATAGTTGTCTGTTATGAGGTTAAGGCATTTATATCGAGTGTAAGCAATGTGCTGGACCATATTTTCATATTTTAGGGGCCAAAATGGACAAGTTTTTTTGTGAAGTGTTGGATCACCACCATCAATAGGCTGTTGTCTTTTATAAGGTTGAAGTATTTATATGGAGTGTAAGCAATGTTCTGAATTATATTTTCATTATTTTAGGGGCCAAAACTAGTTAGTTGGACTTAGTCAAAGTTTTTGGGCAAGTTTTTTTTTGTGCAGTGTTGGATCGGTCACCACCATCAATACGCTGTTGACTATTTCTTGTTGGCTGGTCATCTCTTCTTACATGTTAATGCACAACAAAAACTTTGTTGTATTGCCATCATTTGTTCAAAGAAATGTTGGCCTTATAAAAGGGTTTGGCAATAAATTGAGGGAAATTGTACAAGAAAAACGTCATTAAGGGACCTGATATATGTTGGCAGTAAGTGAGGTGGCAAATGAAATGACAGGCATTATATCAAGGTTTTACTGTATATTTGTTTCTATTGATACATATTGTTTAACATTGAAATAATCTCCAACATATAACCAAATATTCAATTGCTGTGTAAAAAGTGATGAATACACATATGGTCACTGGTGTCAAATTCAATTTCAATAAATTTTATTTGTCAAAAGACAAATGGATTGGGCAGCAGGCATAGCCTATTTAAGCCCTCTCCAAACATAGTAACAAACAGTGGTACAAGCATAAACATACCGTAAAAACCCATGTAATTTGCGCACTTTTTTTTCAGAAATTTAATACCCAAAGTTGGGGGTGCGTAAAATACACAGGTATAGAACATTCATGTTTTTTTCAGGAAAAGATCGACGATTCTGGGAGATCGCCATCTTGGATTATTTCCCTTATTTATTATACACGGAACTCTAAGACAAATGTCGGTCAACAAATTTATTTATGTCAAACATTAATAAAAGATACATAATGTGTTGTTATGTGAGTTTATGTGAAAAGTATTATTAAATAGGTAACCGTTAACAAAAAAAGTTTAGCCAAATTCCTATGCCAGAGAATCGCCGATCAACTTACGACATTACGTTTCGACATCTCGGTGCGTTTCCCCATACTATTACGAAAATGTAGTTGTTCAATTTAAGCTCCGTTCCATGTAAGTTCTGTAAGGTTTTTTCAAATCGCCTATGCGTAAACGTATAGCATGTTTTTTTTACGGCTCACTTTCATGTTGATCTCGCGTCTAACATTACGTAAACACGTGATTGATAATAACCTCGTGAATTATTTCAATATTTATTAAATGAAGCATCGTAAAAATAGTCTGCGTTAACTATTTTTTTCCTTGGAGTAGATTTGAAGAGGATGTATTGATTGTCCACGCTTCTAGTATAAACATATTTTTTATAATCCCTTATCAGTCAAATCAGTCTGTAGTTATGACAATGCAGTAGGGCTTCGTAATTCACGCCACGTGTTGGCGAGTGAAAAAAACAACAACACGGTCCGTCGATCGCGACTGCAAATCATTTCAATTAGTAGAGCTATTGTTAACGGGTAATCACAGAGATAGTGTTAGCTAATTACTGCATTGTAATTTGTAAAAAATATCGCCAAACCACGGACTTAGATAATCTAATTCCGTGGCCAAACTGATCTGTGACATGACCTGGTTTGAAGTGACGTAACCCAAGCCGCCATGATGAGCCCTTCTCACTGATCATAATTATGATCAATAAAAGGTATCTAATTATGTCTTTTATCCAGGAGATATGCACCAGCGGTTATTAAACATCGAATTACTTATTAATTGATATGTTTTTGTAAGCAAGTAAATGTTTTATGTAAAATATTGCTAAAATGAATTGATGTATGCCGATGTGCGCACACGTGTGTGTTATGTGTGATCAGATAATTCAAAGAAAACAAGCTACAAAATACACATTTTACGTAGTTTCTTCATGGTTTTAAATATCATTTTACATCAATGAAAAAAAAATCAGAGAAATATATTTAAAAAAAAATTATTCAGAGATCGATTTTCGGAGCATGAACATCGTTTTTTTCCAGATTTTTTGGGTGCGCAAAATATTTGAGTAGAAGCTTTTTTCCAGATTTTCAGCCTCAAAAAGTACCTGCGCAAATTACACAAGTGCGCAAATTACATGGGTTTTTACGGTAGACATTAGAACACATACAAACATATATAAACACATAGAAGCAAGTTGATATTATCAAATAGATAATTGAAGTAGGGGAAACAACTACTAAATCCTATTTTTATTGTAAAAAGAAACTTGTTTCCTAGATTCTTGGTCTAAACTTTGAAACAGTTGAGATCCATACCCTTTAGGTAGCAGTGTGCAGTAGCGTACGGTGGCCATGGGTGTTATTTTTGTACAATGAATAACCCCTTTAATATTACATGTATCAATTATTTTTTTTAAAGTTCAGCTGTAAAATTGGCATATACATGATGAATATTGGACTATGTGGGCTTCACATTTAAAAAAAAAATTGAATTTGGCTTGAGACTACATTTTTGGCCATTTACGAATCTGTCTACACAACAAAAGCTAGCTTTTCATGTAGTCTTTTGTTGTACTCAGCACATGTGTAAATATTGTGAAAAATCTAGTTTGACGACCTATGTTAAAATGTGAGTATCTGTGACCGAGTAGGTGATATTTAATTTAAGACAGGTTTAAGAAAAAAAATACTACTTGCGTGGGTCAAATTTTAGGTTAAAAATCATGTTTTTTTGCATTTTTTGGCGGTTTTTGATGTGGTAACCATGGTTTTCACAAGTCCCAAATCTGGAGAAATCACTTTTTGAAAAAATATTCATTCTTCTAAAAAAAACGTATTCAAAATGTAGTTTATAAATATATATATTTATGTAGGTGTGTTGTGCAGGATGAATCTGCTATCCATGTTTATTCGAGACCTGCCCTTTATTTTTAGGGTCAAGCCATTTCTACTCTGCTACCTTAGCCATATTTGTAATTGTTGAGTATAAAGAGATGAATACACATATGCTACCAGGATGGTTCCAGGATCTATCCCCACTCATAGACACTTAGTTCCTGGGTTATTTGAAACTGTTGAGATCCCCACACATACTAATATATACATTAATGGAAATAAGGATCCCCACTTTATTATAATATATACTATTGCTGAGCATGAAGATTTACCAGGATTGCCCTATGCTTTTGATCATATTTGCCATACAATTTTTAATAAGAACTTTTTGCCATGATTGCCTAAATATCAAGATGAAAGATAGCCTAGACCCACTGGGTCTATTCCTTGCAAGAGTGATAATGATGCAAGTAATAATAATCTGTATTTCTATGGTTTGTTTCCAGGCTGAACCTGCTTCTCCCACCACAGACATGATCATGCAGAGTCCGGTTTGTGTCTCCAAACAGGATAACTCCAATCAAGAAGACAACAGTCCAATAAAACGTTCAGGTTCTGATGAAGACTCGCAGGTCTGTATCACATCAGTCACTGTCAGTGCAGCTTTTCTGATGTACTTAACAAGCTAAAATATTATAACAATATCATGACATCCACTATACATCCAAACATTACAAAAATAGGTGATATTTACACAAAATCTGGTAGCATTCTGAGATTTTGATAGGTTAAGCTTGTTATAACTATTTCTCAAGAAGTATGCAACAGATCTTGTTAAATTTCATATTCACAGCCTCCCCAATGGTCCTAGGTTGTATCACAGCCTCCCAATGGTCCTTGGTTGTATCACAGCCTCCCAATGGTCCTAGGTTGTGCATGTTTCATTACTCACAGCCTACAAATGGTCCTAGTTTGTATCACAGCCTCCCAATGGTCCTAGGTTGTGCATGTTTCATTACTCACAGCCTCCAAATGGTCCTAGTTTGTATCACAGCCTCCCAATGGTCCTAGTTTGTATCCCAGCCCCCCAATGGTCCTAGTTTGTATCACAGCCTCCCAATGGTACTGGGTTGTATCACAGCCTCCCAATGGTCCTAGTTTGTATCGCAGCCTCCCAATGGTCCTAGGTTGTGCATGTTTCATTATTCACAGTCTAATACACATATGCTACCAGGATGGTTCCAGGATCTATCCCCACTCATAGGTTTGTATCACAGCCTCCCAATGGTCCTAGGTTGTGTATTAATCATTACTCACAGCCTCCAAATGGTCCTAGTTTGTATCACAGCCTCCCAATGGTCCTAGGTTGTGTATTAATCATTACTCACAGCCTCCAAATGGTCCTAGTTTGTATCACAGCCTCCCAATGGTACTGGGTTGTATCACAGCCTCCCAATGGTCCTAGGATGTATCACAGCCTCTCAATGGTCCTAGGTTGTATCACAGCCTCCCAATGGCCCTAGGTTGTATCACAGCCTCCCAATGGTCCTAGTTTGTATCCCAGCCCCCCAATGGTCCTAGGTTGTATCACAGCCTCCCAATGGTACTAGGTTGTATCACAGCCTTCCAATGGTCCTAGGGTATATCACAGCCTCCAAATGGTCCTAGGTTGTATCGCAGCCTCCCAATGGTCCTAGGTTGTGCATGTTTCATTACTCACAGCCTCCAAATGGTCCTAGTTTGTATCACAGCCTCCCAATGGTCCTAGTTTGTATCCCAGCCCCCCAATGGTCCTAGGTTGTATCACAGCCTCCCAAGGGTCCTAGGTTGTATCACAGCCTCCCAATGGTCCTAGTTTGTATCCCAGCCCCCCAATGGTCCTAGTTTGTATCACAGCCTCCCAATGGTACTGGGTTGTATCACAGCCTCCCAATGGTCCTAGATTGTATCACAGCCTCCCAATGGTCCTAGGTTGTGTATTAATCATTACTCACAGCCTCCAAATGGTCCTAGTTTGTATCACAGCCTCCCAAAGGTCCTAGTTTGTATCACAGCCTCCCAATGGTCCTAGTTTGTATCACAGCTTCCCAATGTTCCTGGGTTGTATCACAGCCTCCCAATGGTCCTAGGATGTATCACAGCCTCTCAATGGTCCTAGGTTGTATCACAGCCTCCCAATGGGCCTAGGTTGTATCACAGCCTCCCAATGGTCCTAGGATGTATCACAGCCTCTCAATGGTCCTAGGTTGTATCACAGCCTCCCAATGGCCCTAGGTTGTATCACAGCCTCCCAATGGGCCTAGGTTGTATCACAGCCTCCCAATGGTCCTAGGATGTATCACAGCCTCTCAATGGTCCTAGGTTGTATCACAGCCTCCCAATGGTACTAGGTTGTATCACAGCCTTCCAATGGTCCTAGGTTGTATCACAGCCTTCCAATGGTCCTGGGTTGTATCACAGCCTTCCAATGGTCCTAGGTTGTATCACAGCTCCCAATGGTCCTAGGTTGTATCACAGCCTCCAAATGGTCCTAGGTTGTATCGCAGCCTCCCAATGGTCCTAGGTTGTATCACAGCTTCCCAATGGTCCTGGGTTGTATCACAGCCTCCCAATGGTCCTAGGTTGTGCATGTTTCATTATTCACAGTCTCCAATGGTCCTAGGTTGTGCATGTTTCATTTTGAGACTGATAGGAAAAAGGCAGCCATCTTTGATACAGACAGTTCAAGTTGCTAGTTCACCTGGCCTGAAATCATTGGTCAAAATGAATTAGTAAGTTGTTTGCATGAAATGCTGCAATGAATTCAAAAGAAATATACTCTACCTATATTCAAGGTAAAAGGGGTCAATCTAACACTCAAACAGCTTCTTTTGAATAAGCTAAAAAATGTCCTATAGCTTGCTGACATGGAATGTTATGAAGAAATTACATTGACCTTTATTTTAGGTCACAGAAATAAAGCAACTTCATCTGAAAATCAGAAAGGCCTAGAGTCAACGTCCTGCTACCATTGATTGATAGATTTTTTTGTGAAAAAGAAATAACCTACCAATATTAAAAGTCAATGTGGTAAGATTTGTTAAAACGCTGGCATGCCCCTTATCAGCCCCTCTGGCTGGTATCAGGACCGAGAGTTGATGAGGGTTATGATATCTAAATGGTCATATCATAAACTTTTTATCATGTCTTTTTGATAATACATAAACAAAGCAAAAAGCAAAAAGAAAACATTTGTAAAATTAAATGAACAATATCAACAAATTATCAAAAATTAGTCATCTTTATGCACATAGATAAAAATAATCTTGCCAAAAATATACCCAAATCAGCCGTTGCTATTGTTTCTGGATCAGGTAGCTCCCCGAATGAACCGAGAAATAATCCGATCAGCCTCATATCGGACTCTGTTTTCCTTTGTGTGTTTGAATTCTGCATACTTGGCACCAATTGATCAGTGTTCTGGTCATCTCTCAACCTTACAATATTTGTTCTGTGTATTAAATTTTCTCTATATAAAAGTTTGTTATGATATGGTCAAACATGGAAACCCACTTATAATCAGCACACTTTAAAACAAATAGCTTTAAACAACTGCATCTAAATAAACAAAAGACCCAGGGTAAAGATGTTTAAGCCAATAGCATGCTAGGATGATAGGCTACCAGATTTGTTCAAATGTTTGACCTTGAATATAAGTCAGAGATGAATACACATATGCTACCAGGATGGTTCCAGGATCTATCCCCACTCATAGACACTTAGTTCCTGGGTTATTTGAAACTGTTGAGATCCCCACCCAAACCCATATATACATTGCTGGGCATACGGATCACCACCCTGGTTGTCTTTGGCTCCAAATTAGGTTTTTGAGGAAGGGAGATCACTCTGATTCTCTATTGTCGAGATATGGGTCACGTGAGGGTAGGGAAGGCTACAAAGATGGGTGTAGGTATTGTTTATGCATACTATAGTTATGGTTAGTATTACATAATGAAAATTAGTTTTAACATCAAAAACCTCAAAATTGAGGTAAATCTTAAATATCCTTTTTCTTCTGTATGATGGAAGGGATTTAAACAAAATTGGGCAAATTGGACTAAATTTTGTATAAACGAAGGGTGTGGACCCCCTTGGGGTAGTGGGCAAGGCCCAATAGCGCAACTTGAGGTAAAATCCTTCTCGTTTAGTTTGATTGGAGGGATCAAATTTGGTCCAAAGCATCATTGGGCAAGGAGGAGTGAATTTTATATAAACAGTGTATGCTACCTTGTATTTATAAAACTCTCTTATTTACACTGTTACACAGAATGTGCTAGGATCTCCAATGCATGTTGACTCATTTGGACAGAGTCCCAGTCGAAAACGTGAGGGCTCTCCAGTACGGCCTGACAGTCCAGTCAAAAGGTCCAAGTCTATAGAAGAATCCCCAGCAAATCAGGTATTTGATATCAGTTACTGGGCTTACAGGTTTTAAGCTTTACAGATATTCTTTTTAGAGACAAAGTCTCACTTCACCTGTTGCAGTCACCTTTTGTTCGTTGTCATTAATTTCTATTAATGGATGGAAAGATCCTCGGGGGCTTTGTCTAGATTGTAAATTTCAGTACCCCTAGGTCATCTTTTCTTCCTTTGGGGAGGGGGAAGTTTACTGTAGTTAATAAAGGGAAATCACACTTTTTGGTATATTTTGTCCATAGCAGAGATCACTCAGGTTAATAGTAAATTACAAACTTCATTGACCCCGTGTCATTCGCTGTCCTTTGGGTAGAGGGTAAAGGTTACCGTAGTTTATGTAGGGAAATAACTCTTTTGGGTATATTTTGTCTATACTCCGCAGGAAATTGTTCAAAGTTGGTTTGAATAGTTATGATGAGATAGCAATTAGATGGTGTAAGAAAATAAAACCCTTCCTCATCCCTTGGGACAGAGGAGTGGGACTGAAATAGGGAAAATGGCTAAAGTTTTAAAAATCTTCTTCACAAAAATCAAGTCTTGGGGTAGAGAAATTCAAGGCGGGGCAGGGGGGCTTCACCCTAATGGTGAAATAAAGGGTTTAAGCCTTTTTTTTCTATTTGACTTTTTTTTAAACCAAATTTGTTTTAGTTTTACAAAACTTTGATGTCCTGAATATGAAAATCACAGAAATCAAGTCTGATACTTTTGATGCTACTTTTCCAGTTTGATACCGGTTACTTTCTCAATTTTTTTCTTCAAATCTGACCCCAAAAACATACCTGCGCACTATACCCGCAAATTAACAGTAAGCGTATATGTTTAACTAACCAATGCTTACATCACACAGCAGCATTGTGAAACAGTTTAATCACATGTCTTACAAGAATCCTGGGTTTTATTCACCAGCTGCATCAGTTTTACAACTGTCAGCAAACAGTAAAAAATAATGCATGGATTTTGGTGCCATATATATAGATTACCTTGTCTCATAAATATTGAGTATATATATGTTTTTAACAGAATGCTGCAGAAAGCCCAATGGACGGTGTGAAGGAAGGAGAAGGTAGAGACAGGACAACAGATATTGCCAGCAATCAGGTTTGTGAAGCTGGACACTTGCATTCCCATGTTAAACCTCCTCAAATGTAAACCACATTTTTCAGATTTCGGTAACTCCAGAAAAACTATTTAGTTTAGGAGTGGACTTGAAAATGGCTGACCTGATGAATACAATAAAGTTAACATTTTTTACATGCCATTAGACAACCTCAGTTTTTGCAGAAGGTGGTATGTAGATTTCAGTTGCTGTTTAGTTTAGAAGGTCTCGCTCTGACCTAGTACAATGTCAGCAGCATATCACTATTATATTAAAAAAATAGAGAACTTTAAAAACTATTCCTTTTGAATGAGAATTGTCTGAACATGTGTGGTTCTTTGTTTTTTATCAGCGGAACGTGAAGCGACTTCCTAGTACAGATGTACCTGACCTGATGAGTCCACAGACAACGCATACTCAAGCAGTCAATGTGACACGCAAATGCATTCGTCTCAAACTCAAGTGACAACGTGGAGAGGAGTCATAATCCCTAGGACCTTCAGCAAGACTATATCTCTAGAGAACAACAACATTGTACTAGGGTGTGGAGGAACTTGTCGTATACCTTGTGAATAATTGTGGAAGATTCATATCAGAAAGTCTATTTGGCAAATCAGTCTTGATGAATTTATGTCAGAACAATTATATCTGATAAATAAATGTCAAAGATCATGTCAGAATGAACTTCTTAGAAATTGTTGTCGAGGAATCGTATCATAGGTTTCATGCAGTGGAACACCATGGTATTCAAATCAGAACAACTGCAAAGGAATGAAGAAGCAATGGAGAGTAAATGGGTTGTTAAACACGGAGAACCTTCGCTGGAACGACACAATATTCCTCTTACCGTGTTATTTGTGAATTGACTTCGACATACATAGGGAAAGCACAATCTTACAATTCCATAGTGAACAATTACGGAGCAATTTGACATCCTTTTGGGTAAATGTCCTGACAGACATGCAAAATATTGATAGTGTGTGAGCTTCATGAGTAGAAACTTTATCTAAGGACACAAACCACTTGTAACTTTTAGGATTCCCATGTGTAAAGTAATCGGTGAAAGTTCTACCTCCCATTGCAAACAAATATTGGTAAAAACAACCCAAGTGTCGGATATTCAAACCATAGGTTTGAACCATAGATTGTAATCTAGATAGATTACAATGCATAACCTATCTAGGAAGCATCAGTTAGCAATGTTTTAGGTCAGGTCAGGCTTGCTTAGGATTTAAATGTTGCATGAATATGATATAGCTCATCTAGATCAGTGCATGTTTTTCACCCTATTTCATCTTTCTCAGGTACAGAGGGAACAAAAATGACATAATGATCAGAGTGCTGTTATAGGCCAACCACATGCTCATTAAAACCATTTATTACCAATTTTTTCATAATATGTAACAAACAATTATGAGATGGGATTAAATAGTTATTTAAACAGTATGAAATTCTATTAATTTCATTTTGTAGAAGACACAGTTGCTGATTGTTATGTCTGGCCAAGAGGTGGAGACATAAAGCATTACCCTTGGGACACAGATGTACATAGTAAGTTTTGGTGTATCACTGGTAATCAGTCCTGTTCTCTAAGGGTGAAATGAAATTATCAAGTCGGATGAAATGATATAAGGTCTGGTGATTGAGTGCAGCGCTTGTAATATGGAAGTCCAGGAACTGACACCAATGTCCTTCATTTTAAGTTCACCTGCCCGAAGGGCGATTGAGCTTAAACCATGGCGCATCGTCCGTTCATCCGTTAGTCAACTTTTTGTTTAAACGACTTCTTCTGAAGTTCCGAAAGTCCTATATCTTGATATTTGGCCAGTAGTTTCCTCGGATAGTTCAGACAAAGTTTGCAAATGAAAATGACATTGGCCTACTTTCAAGGTCACCAGGGTCAAATACCGGTAGGTCTAAATCTTCAAACAACTTCTTCTGAATATCTGAAAGGCCTAGAGTGTCAAGTACTATTCCTATTCCCTGACCAGCACCTGTGTTTGAGTTCCATAACATTTGCACATGAATATGCCCTTAACCTGCCTATACTTTCAAGGTCACAAGGGTCAAATAACTGTAAACTTTCAACTGCTTCTGTATATACCATCAAACTAACTTCACAATATTTAGCCAACAACTCTATGTAACAAAACAAACAGGTGAGCGATACAGGCCCTTCTTGGCCTCTTATTGTTTATCTCTGTAAAGTTCTGTTGAATTGAGCTACTGTAACTTGAACAACTCTCCCATAAAGTTGGAAGATGTCACATGAGATATACATTAAATTATCAACCTATGCTATAGTTATGCATATTAACACAGCAATGGCTTTAATAATGAAGCTTACTCATTTCTCACCTTTTATTAGAACCTGTGAGCTTAAGCTGTGGAGTGTTGTTGGTAATCCGTCGTCTATTCATCAGCTTTTTCATTTAAAACACTGAAGGTCCTGAATGGCTTTGTGGATTTTGACTTCATTTGACCTGAAGCATCATTTGGCAAGGGGGACTGAATGTTGTGTTAACAGAGGTTGTGGCTTGGGGCAGAGGGTCACATATTAACCAAATCTGGTCTAAAGCATACCTGGGCAAAGGAGACTCAATTTTGTATAAACAGAGGTTGTAACTCCCCTTGGGGTAGAAGGGCAGTGCCCAATAGGGTAAATGGAAGTAAAACTTTACAATGTTGTCTTCTGTATGGTCTAGAGCATCCTTTGGCAAAGGGGATACAATTCTAGCCCACCATTTCTGATGATGGTGGGCTAATCGCCCTTCATCTGTGGTCCATTGTCTGTCCTTAGACAATACTTATTTCACTATTGTTATAAGTGTGATATATAGGCCCCCCTTGGCAGGCGTAAAAGAAGGTAATTTGTCCATATTGCGTTTAGCATCCCCTTCTCTGGAAATAAAAGATGGATTGCTCTGGGGACCCATAGACTTTGTCAGTTGGTCATAATTTTGAAATGGTCAAGATCCCCACCCCATAACCACATTTACAACCGCTGAGCATAAAGATAAGAACACAGTGTTTGTATTGGAACTGAGCCCTGGGATCTGGCCACCCCCGTAAGGACTTAATTCCTTTATTATAACTTGGAAACAGTTCAAATCACCACCCCATAACCATAAATACAATTGTTGGGCTTAAAATGACAAACAAAATTATTCTGCCAGGGTCTGCCTTCCTGTCCAAAGTAACTAAGTCCTGGAGTCACTGGAAGCATTTGAGATGATCATTGGGTATAAATACAGGTACAACAGCTGAGCCTAAATATTTGGATACACAAATGCTGCCAGGGATTTCTCTGGGCCTGGCCCTATTCTTAGGATGTTATTTGCCATACTACATTTAATGACATTATTGCCATGATTGTCCAAATTATCCAGTTGAACGATAAAGGCCAGTGGGCCTCTTTTAATTAGATTATATATGAAAATTGGAATTAATGTGCAATGAAAATAAAGATTGCTTTGTGTTTATTTCAACATTAACCCTTTTTGACAGGGTGTTATTTACAGTTCAGATGTATAAGTTATGTTGGTAATAGGTAAAAACAGGTCAAATGAAGTTTTAGATTTCACATACATTGATTGTTTTGTATTGCTTTAAATAACGCCATTGAAGGTAGGTCCTCCCTCAATGATTTGTGTGAAAGCATCATTTTAATTCTGCACTTTGTTCGAATAATGTCCGAGAATTAAGGAAAACAAATAAAACACATGGCTACTCAAATTGCTTTCATGAACTAGGGTATCAGAAAATTAAATCCTCAAGTTCCATCACTTTAAAAGAAAAATGACTTACCTGAAAGCCAAAGAAATGTGCCTTATAATTTTCTGTAAATATGATACATTCCTTCATCAAATTTTAGTTCCAAAAGCATTTTCAGGCCAGAGAGGACTAAAATGATTTATATTTTAGTGATATCTAATCCATTAAGATGTTATGTAAAAATATGTTTTGTAGTTTGTGTACATTGAAGACTTCCTAGACAATAAAAAACATTGTAATTATTTCTATTTTATGAGTCCTCTGTCAAGATTTATGTGAAACTTCTTTTTAAATAAAAAGTAATACTTACCATGTCCAATTAGAACTGCAAAACAATTATTCCTGTGCTATTTTGTAGCTCACCTGGTCTGTTGGACCAGTAAACTCATGTCATGGTATGGTGTCCGTTGTCTTCTGTCAAATCTATCAGTTCTGAGTGGCGCTATTGAATTTAACTAAATATGGCCTGAAGAATCCTTGGGGAAATGGGATGCAGTTTTATGTAAATGAAGGGTGTGGCCTTCCCTTGGCACAGAAGGCTTGAAGAAGAATTGGAACATAGGATAAAGGTTTTAAAAACCTTCTTCTTTACCAATGAATGGATTTAAACCAAATGTGGTCTAGAGCATCCTTGGTCAAAAGGGACTCAATTTGAGTGTGGCCCCTTTGAAAAACAAAGAGTGGGATGTGATGGGGAAAAAAGGGATAAATCTTTAAAATCCTTTTGTTTCATACAGGTAAATGAATTAAAACCGAATATGGTCCATAGCATCTTTGGCCTAAGGGGGTTCAATGTTTTATTAACAGAAAGTGTGGTCCCCACTTAGACAGAAGGGCTGAGAATAATAGGTGAACCTTTAACGTTGGTGCAGGCAAATTCACCATGCACCCAAATTCGACACCCTGTGACGAAAATGCCATTTGACGTCATCACCAATAACCCTAACCCCATTTTTAAACACAGTTAAAGCCTTCAAGTAAGAGGTATATGAAGGAAAATGTTATATTATTAATTTAAACAGTTATAAAATATTTTGCAACATACCAAATCTTAAAAATAAGGTCTGTGCAACGTACATCTTGTCCACTGAAAATGCCGACACCTCAACTGTAACTGCAGTTTTATGGTCGACTGAGCTATCAATGCAACTAGATTATGATTCTACAAATGTACTTTCGTATATACAATGTATTGATGACCCAATGTTTGTTGATGGAAATGACGCTCGGAAAGATTTGATCATTTTTTTCCCATGTTCATGCATTGTGAATAACTAGTATCTTTTTAAACGTAATGTTTGCATTAAACATTCAGCCATCTAACAACACGTTGTTACCAAAGACTGTTTTTTACATGAAAAGTAAGTACATTTACAACAGCTGGGACAGTCTCTATTGAATAAGTTTTCAGGCCAAATATCCGTTTTGATTTGTCAGATGTTTCCGTTGACGTACAAGACAATAATTTTTGGAACCAATTTGATCGCTTATATTTGTTCAGGACTGAGTCTTCATTGCGATTCATGTAAATTGACCTCATCACAGCCGATCCCATGCATCTTACTTAAAACACTATTAATCAGTTTCTTCAAGTTTCCGAAAAATAACTATCACAACTAAGAAAAGCTATTTCAATGTTATTCATTGTTACACACACATATTTGGAGCTGTTCATATCATTACAACTTTGGTAACACCAACATACAAAATTTTGCGTTTAAACACTTACACTACTTACAAATTATTGAAATTTAAGGTGGCATAACTGCCTGCACCTTTTAGCAAAACTACGGAAGGCCTGATGACATCACAAATGTGGCCGGGTGACTTGTCAGGCATGAGGTCAGGCGTGTTTACAACAATGTTTATTTATAGGCTTTTCAGTCAAATCTTCTGTAATGGTGCTCCTTGGCATTTTGATACATGTTTATTTTGAAAAATTATTAACTGAAACCCTTAGTAATGTGACAAATTATTAACTGAAACCCTCAGTAATGTTATTCAATTATAGCCTACGGCTGAGGTCGATACCTGGATTTATCACCCCAAGAAAAAATATATTGACAGAGGACGCAGTCCGAGGTCAATATATCTTTTCTCTGGTCAATAAATCCAGGTATTGACCGAAGTCAAAGGCTACAATTGTTTTATTATTTTCAAAACAGTAATGTTAGCAATCTGAAAAAACACAGCAAAAAGCTACGGAAGCTGGACAATAAGTTTGTTTGGCGACACGTCATTATTCTATTTTTAGAAACACCCAGTCCTTCAATAACAAGAGGCCCAAGGGCCTTAGCGGTCACCTGAGTTATATCATAGATACTGGTAGCTTTATTTTATTGTTTAGATGTGATGTGGAAATCAGCATGTAAACTAAGTGAAATACAATACTTGTCATGTCATCAATGGATAAGAATTTGAAAATATTGGTAAATGTTCCCTTTGGGGCCCCGCCCTAGCCCCTGGGGATGGGGCAGGAATCCTAATTTTACAAAGTAAAACTCTCATTTACCCAAGATGATTCTGACTAAGTTTGAGCAATTTTCTGCTGAAAATGGATAAAATATATACCGAAAAGTGTTATTTCCCTATATAAACTATATTAAACGTTAACCCCTCCCCAAGGGAGAACGGATAGCTCGGGGTCCTGATATTTTCAATTTAAATAAAGCCCCTGATGATCTTTCTTTCCACGTAAAGAAAATCACTGTAGTACCTCTGAGTCTGGAGAAGAAGATTTTTGAAATATTGATTAATTTTCCCTTTGGGGCCCCGCCCTGGCCCCAGGGGTCGGGGTAGGAATCTCAATTTTACAATTTGAAACCATCTACCTCCAAGGATAATTCTCACCAAGTAAAAATAATTTCCTACAGAAAGTTGTCAAAATATACCCAAAAGTGTTATTTCCCTATATAAACTATAGTAAACTTTACCCCCTCCCCAAGGGAGAACGGATAGCTCGGGGGTCCTGAAATTTACAATTTAAGTAAAGCCCCTGATGATCTTTCTTTCCACGTAGAGAAAATCACTGTAGTACCTCTGAGTCTGGAGAAGAAGATTTTTGAAATATTGATTAATTTTCCCTTTGGGGCCCCGCCCTGGCCCCAGGGGTTGGGGTAGGAATCCCAATTTTACAATTTTGAAGCCTCATCTACCAAGGATGATTCTGACCAAGTTTGAAAAAAATCCATCCACTGGTTCTTGAGAAGAAGTTGAAAATGTAAAAGTTTACGCACGACGCACGACGACGGACGAAAAGCGATTGGAATAGGTCACTTGAGCAAAGCTCAGGTGACCTAAAAATCACACGCCCCAAGTCAATATCAGTTTTTATCGGTTGACACGTGATTCACTTCTGGCCAATCACTTGTCGGGAATAATATGAAAAAATAATAAGACAAATTGTTAACTGAAACCCTCAGTAATGTGACAAATTATTAACTGAAACCCTCAGTAATGTGACAAATTATTAACTGAAACCCTCAGTAATGTGACAAATTATTAACTGAAACCCTCAGTAATGTGACGAATTATTAACTGAAACCCTCAGTAATGTGACAAATTATTAACTGAAACCCTCAGTAATGTGACGAATTATTAACTGAAACCCTCAGTAATGTGATGAATTTGCCTGTACTAACGTTAGAATCTTTTTCTCACCTTCCCAAAGAGCAAGTGCTTATGCTGTGGCATGGTGTCGGTCCATCGTCCATCAACTTTTCCTTAAAACAACTTCTGATGAAGAATATAAAGGCCAAGGGTCATGATATTTTGCTGGTAGCTTCCTTGGATAGAGCCTGGCAAATTTTGCAAGTCAAAATTACCTCCTTTTCAAGGCCACAGGGGTCAAAAACGCCAAAAACTTTTAATGACTTTTGAAGAACTGAAAGGCATTGAGTTATGAAATTGGCTGGTAGTTTCCTGAGAATGAGATGGAGCCTGCCAAATTTTGCAAATGAGAGTGCTGTTGACGTAATTTTAAGGTCACAGGAGTCTAATATGTCAAAAACTTCAAACAACTTCCTCTGAAGAACCAAAAAGAACAGATTCAGGATTATTGGCTGGTAGTTTCCTGGAATGGAACCTGACAAAGTTTGTGAATGAAAATGGCCTTGATGTTCTTCCAAGGTCACGGATCAGATATGTCATAAGTTCGAAAAACTTTAAGAAGTTCAAAACATGGAGTGACAATATAAGGCTGGTAGCCTAATGGGATGGAAACCGACAAAATTTTAAAATGAAAATGATGTTGACCTATTGTCCAAGTCACAGTTGTCAAACATTTCAAAAACTCAAACAATAACCATTGGGTAGGGGAAATAACAATAATGTACAGGCTAGGTGAGACAACAGTAACGTACACCTAACATTCGCAGGTGTGAAAATGTTTCATCAAAACTTTCTTAATTTAGAACTCTAACGACATTTCAGGTTAAGCACTAAAACAGAGCAGTGAAGTTTGTGATTTCTTAAACTAAATATTTGTGCCTTCTTTTCCATTTGTTAATTATACAGAATTTTATTTGATGCAAAGCAACACATATGCAAATGAGTTTACACCCAGGTTTTCGATTTCCACAATTTCCTTATAAGTAAGTGTCTCAAAGGGTGGGAAAGATACACAACAAAAATTATCAAACCCCACCCTGTCCATTTTTTACCTCATATTTAAATGAGTAATTTGAATATTTTAATTCAGGTTTTTTCTATCTTTTTTCACAGCGTCAGAAGTAGGTAACCAGTGTATAATTGGCGTCACTGATTGCGAGTAAATAATTAATGAATTAGGGGTTTTATGTACCTTCCCTTCTGATTCAACAATAATTTAGATTTAGTTAGCTTCCAACGTTTTGGCACCTAGAGTCACCCAGATTATTTTGTAAGTATCAAGAATAGCACAGTAGACTTTACAAGGCACTGCTAATAGAGTGATACATCTGTAGATTAAAAGTGAAAAGCAGTTATGAGCCCTAAAGCATCCCTGTGACATTTTATATAACGTAATTTAAAGTTATTTTGTTACTTTATTCTAGGTTATTTGCTCTTCATTATTAATATGAAGAAACTATTCTTTTCGAGGCATTTTGTAGCAAAAATAATTTTTAATTATTCATTTAATGTTGTAGTAAAGTATTAGAGTAATATGCGACATGACTGGATGAGCTCCTTGCTCTTTAATCAAAAGCTGCAGGTATAGAATCCCTGTGACAGAGATGCTCGTTCTGCGCAAAAATATGAATTAACGGTGGTGGATTATTTCACATCACCTGGCCAAAAGTTGTATTGAGTGTAATTAATTGCTATATTATTTGTGCATGGAAGATGATGCCAGCAAACATATTCAAAAACTGAATCTCTTTCCTGTCAAAGATAAACACATTACGCTGGTACTCTGTAACCTTTACAATAGTTTAAAAATCACGTCCTTTCGTATATGGTCTGCTCAAGAGATTATCACTTAATCACAACTTGCTTCCTTTTGAAGATATACTTTTATCCCCTTCTAGCAGTCTTTATAAAGGTCAGGAAAATCTCATCAATCCGTTTTTTTACAGATCCATTTCTTTTAACATATACGTATTTGAAAAAACACATCCAAAGCCTGACTGCGCGCTATATTAAAGATGAATAGATTTTAAAACCTGAAAACATTGAAATCAGTGTATATGTCTGTTTAGTTAATTGTACTTGATTTAATGAATACCGTTTGGCAGGGGAGATAACAATAACGTACAGGCTAGGGGAGACAACAGTATTGTACAAGCCAGGGGAGACAACAGTAACATACATGCCAGGGGAGACAACAGTAACGTACAGGCCAGGGGAGACAACATTGACGTACAGGTCAGGGGAGACAAAAGTAACATGCAGGTCAGGGGAGACAACAGTAACGTACAGGTCAGGGGAGACAACAGTGACGTACAGGTCAGGGGAGACAACAATGACGTACAGGTCAGGGGAGACAACAGTGACGTACAGGTCAGGGGAGACAACAGTGACGTACAGGTCAGGGGAGACAAAAGTAGCATGCAGGTCAGGGGAGACAACAGTAACATACAGGCCAGGGGAGACAACAGTGACGTATAGGCCAGAGGAGACAACAGTTACATACAGGCCAGGGGAGACAACAGTGAGGTACAGGCCAGGGGAGACAACAGTGACGTGCAGGCCAGGGGAGACAACAGTGACGTATAAGCCAGGGAAGACAACAGTAACGTACAGGCCAGGGGAGACAACAGTAACGTACAGGCTAGGGGGGACAACAGTAACATACAGGCCAGGGGAGACAACAGTGACGTACAGGTCAGGGGAGACAACAGTAACGTATAGGCCAGGGGGGACAACAGTAACGTACAGGCCAGGGGAGACAACAGTGACGTACAGGCCAGGGGAGACAACAGTGACGTACAGGTCAGGGAAGACAACAGTAACGTACAGGCCAGGGGAGACAACAGTAACATACAGGTCAGGGGAGACAACAGTAACGTGCAGGTCAGGGGAGACAACAGTAACGTACAGGCCAGGGGAGACAACAGTGACGTACAGGTCAGGGAAGACAACAGTAACGTACAGGCCAGGGGAGACAACAGTAACATGCAGGTCAGGGGAGACAACAGTAACGTACAGGCCAGGGGAGACAACAGTAACATACAGGCCAGGGGAGACAAAAATAACGTACAGGCCAGGGGAGACAACAGTAACATACAGGCCAGGGGAGACGCAAGTGACGTACAGGTTAGGGGAGATAACAGTGACGTACAGGCCAGGGGAGACAACAGTAACGTACAGGCCAGGGGAGACAATAGTAACGTGCAGGTCAGGGGAGACAAAATCACAGTGTCAACTCTAAATCACAGTGTAAACTCAAAATCGATAAAAAACAAGGACAAAATATGAACAAACGCATGTAGACCATTGAGCAATATAAGGAGAAAAAGATCCGGAAGGGCAAGCGTCTTCAGCTTTATCGACAATGAAATCTGGGTCGAATCCAAGTTATGTTACGTCCTCAAAATGAGAACTAAGGCAGAGTCACACTAATGAGCATAATCAAAAATATCGACCTTCATACCACACAAAGAAATAGCATATTTCCCTATTAGAACATGATGACGCTTTTGTAAACCCTGTGTTGTAAGTTTGCCCGTCGGCAGCCGACAACTCTGATATCATGATGAAGTCGTGAATTTATGCTATTTGGATCAATGTACGTGATGAATACCGACCAAATCAACTGTAACATGGGAAATCATGGATGTTACTTTCGTGAAAAGGAAGGTTCATGATCGGAAAATCAAAATCACCGTTTCTATCGTAGAGTGTGGTTGTAAGAGGTTCCGTTATGAGCAAAGATCGAGGAAAGCGACGGAGGTAGTGTAATTAATTTCAAGCTCGGGAGGGAATATATGATCGATGTGGTCAATTTGTTTTGTTATTTAAAGAGATCACATAAGGACGTGTCTGGCTTTTTTTGTCATGATCACTCATCAATAAGTTTAGCCTCGTATGAAATATAAACAAATGTCGACCAGAGGAAGGGTACAGTTTTTCCCATAGGAATGCCTACAATCTGCTTACTCATGGAAAGTCTTTGCCACCAAATTTAACAAAGATATTTCCAAAAAGGCACTCAATAATTCTCCCACATCCATCCTCTGATGCTCTGAGTTAATTCACAACCACACGTTTATATCGTTGTTAGCCGTCTTAGAAAAGAAAGCTCTCGTAATAAGAAAAAGAAGGGTTCCTTCTGATTGGTACAGGAATGGTATCGTAAAGGGTCGAACAGTTAAACTTTGGTGAATTCTGAAGTAAAAAACGTTTTTGAGAAGAGGATGTTCAAGATTGGTCAAAAGATCTTTTTAATTCCTCAAATTCCAAATTTAACTGCAAAGAATGGTTTAACAATTTTGCATAATGGCATGGAAGAGCGATTGTAATACAGAAGCGTGATTAGCTAGTATTTCGTCTTCCGAAAATTTGGTAAGTGTATAGGTAGGGTAACCTTGGTGATCAAGTATGCATGGTTGTATTTTGCAAGCAGACAATGTGAAAGTGTTTGCAAACAAAGATTAAATTATTAGATTCTTTGTCTGCAGACACAAATACATGTCGATCATACAGATTGTTGACTATTTGGTTTGCACATCGGGGTCAGGAAATAGAGACTTTGGTGGGTTTTTTTCAAGCGGCTAATATCGTTTTGCCCTAGAGTTCAGTACATAAACATATATCCTATGCGTGCCAAATCAAGAATGACGCATCACTTTGAGAAGCATCCGGGGCCGGTGACGAGACAGTGTCACTGCGACGAGGATCATCTGACTGAGTCTCAAAAGTTTTGATATTTAGAATTGACTACAAACTTGTTCATCGTTGTGTTCGTTTACTTTAAGCTTGAAAGTTGTATTGCACTAACGTGTATTACAAGATAATTATGACTGCAATTTATTTTTTAATTTGCACTGACTAAAAACAATCAATTGACGAAATTATGTGTGGGCACGTGCCTACTCGAGCCTAAGGCAACTACGCTACCGAAAATTAAAAGTGGACATCAGACAAATACAAAAAATAAGGAGACAACAAAGACAATAAATAGTGAGACAACAAAAACGGAAAACATGATATCTGAAAAATGATACAAATAACATGGGACATATATTCCCAGCTTCCAGGATTGTTCCCCTCCCAACATACTGGAAAGTGATGACTCAATGTTTTATAGATCTGTATTAAACAATTAACATACATGCATTACTTGATATTAAAATACAACATCCACGCTAAGGATATCTGATTATCATCCAAAGAATGAAATTGAGGAACAAACAGAGAAGACTAAAAAAAAAATCAAAAAAACAACCCAGCAAAGATGTTCTGCCAAAGGTTCTGATCAGCATCTCACAATAGTATAATAGCACCCACTTGCGACACTAACTCATTCACTAATCTAGCAAACATAAAAATATCCCTACCTTCCTACCCTATTTTTTTCAGGTAGAAAAAAGAAAACATGCATATTATTTTTTTGACTAAGAAATAAAACCATTGATTTACCATTCAAGATCAGAATGCCCCGGCGGCTTTATAAAAAACCTGGTATAAGGTGTAACCTATACAAACATGAAATACTTTAGATTTATTGTACTCATCTTGTATGTACATGTCTGAACCAGGTTATTTTGATTCCGTGGAGAAGGAAAATAAACTCGATATTTTTAATTTGACGCGTATTTGCATACTCTGAACCTGTAAGCTACTAGAGCTACATGATCAAAGGGAGGTAACTGTTACATTAAAAATCTACGTTATAAAAACAATAAACATACTCCTTTTTCCTGGTATTTTGGTGTTTTTACTTTCCCATGCTAAATGTTAGTCATATATTGATGCAATTCACTATAGATGTTTTCTAAAACAAGTGTAACTTAGGAAAGCGCCATGAAATGCAGCGACGGTCCCAGTCAGCACCAAGATTCCAGTGAGACAAAGAAGAAACAGACTATAGTCATCACTGGGAGTATGTCTATTTTTATTGGATAAAGTAAACGAAGGTAACCAATAAGAATGTGCGTTCTATATTTAGTTGATGTGATCGAAAGGGAACCTCTTGTAGACGGTCAGACCTGTCAGTGCTGCTACAGGCGGAAGTGTGTTATTGTGGACTCTCACGTTCAGCATGGCGAATGTAATCGTGGGATTGACCGTTGTTTTGGTGCTTCTTTGTGCTTCGTTTTCAGCGTCCAAGTCTCAAAAGGTAATTTTAACATTTCTATGTACATATAATGCGTGATTTTAAGACAGCTGCTCGTAAAACATCACCGTGCCATCGTCTGTCAATAACACGACTTTACCTGGGCATACGACAGTGATAGATTATTCGGATACATACCCACGGCGTGTAATGAATCACGGTATATGATCACTAATGACATTTACTATGTTCGAGACATTGGTCTATGTTAAGGATGTACACCTCTGAGCAGTCAAAAAATTCCTGTATTAAACTTTTTTTCTTATATTGATTTTTGGAAAAAGGAGATAATGGCATAGTAGAAAATGCAAAAAAAAATAAAAATGTCCGTGTGTTCGTTTTTGTGCTATGATCGGTCAAAGATACCAATTTAACACAATAGGTGAATTTTCGGGTTTTGACCATTTTCAGAACAAATTCATACAATTTCTTCCAAGTGTGTTATCAGATATGTATGAATGTTTGTAAAATTGATAAAAATATTATTTTCTTTTAAATTATGGAAGTAAAAAAATTCTTAATTTTATTCATTTTACTCAGAAATGCGATATAAGTTACCCCATCCCTTTTTTTAATGAAAAAATGCACATTTTTTCACCATTTTTTGAAGATTAAACGCTTGATATAAAAAATCCTGTATTAAACTTTTTTTAATATTCAATGAATCAAAAGAAAATGTGTTTCTCTTTCTAAAACAGCCACAAAAATGGGGGGGTGGGTCAGTGTGCTTCTTTTTTTGTCCCATTATTATTTGTGTAATTTTTCACCTTTTTCGGGGTCAAAAATAAAAAGTGCTTCAGTTACCCTAATATGTGAAAAAAATACCAATAATATATAACTTTCCACTTTTTTGCATATTATTTTAATCATATTGAACATTATAAAGTTGTACAACAAAATTGAACCTGCTACATTTAAAAATGGTGACACAATGACAATTTAAGTGATCAATCTAGTGTAAAAAAAGGTGAAATATTTACCTTTGTGAAGCGCAAGAAATTCACTTTTTCAAACTGGCCACCAAATTGGTCATTTTTTTCAAATTCTTGTAAAAAATGTTCTTCACACAACAGACATCTAGTTTTTTGACATATTTTTCAGATGTGTGTTTGCTATTAAACTATCATAATTTGTTAAATATTACAAAAACTCGTTACACCAGATCAAAACGAGACTTGAACGTGACTGAAACCTCAGAAGAGTACATCCTTCAAGTGTTTACACTGTCCATTTACTGGTACTAAGTTGACTAAGTTTTAAAATGTTAATTTAAAGGGACAATTTAGTGAAGTAAGTTTTTTTATGATCCTGTCACAAAATTCTTTATGACAATTCGTGTCGAGAAATTGACAAGAGACAATGTTTCCTTGGCGTTTTTAATTGGTAATGAAGAAATCCTTAACTGTACAACCGTACATTTTAGAGGTTGCTGTCAGCGAAATTCTAGCAAAGAAAATGTCTTTACAGCCGAGGGGAGAAGGTAAATTCTCGCTTCAAGTACAGGAATTTATTCTGAATCAAAAGCATCTTCCAAACAACATCTCAGTCATCGTTATAGATAAGCAATCTATTTTATGTTTAAACCTTAATTGATATCATACTTTCTGCGGGTTAAAATTCTCCCTGCGGCACCATCTCTGTGTGTGTATGCTCTAATTGAACCTGTTCGTTTTTATTCAAACCCAACTGTGAACAGATCTCTGTTTAGAAGTATATATCATGATACTTATAAATCTAGCTAGTCCGAATTATTCTGACGTTTTATCGACTTTTTTAATACCAGTCTGGTGTCGATTAACGTCCGAACTCCGGCCCTCTATAATATGCGGGAAATATGCGACCCGCGCCCGGAGCGCACTTCTAACTGATATTTTAGAAACAAATCATCACTTTCACACACATGTCGCACATGGATCGAAAGTTAAGTTATATTAAAATCTAGCTAGCGATGTATTGTGTTAGTTCAAAGACAAGAATGGGTTATGTGCAAATTCAGACTATGTGTTGTCAGTCAACAGGGTAGTGCTGTACATACATGTTTACTTCTCACTGAAAGGCCTGGATATTGCAAATATCTAATATTCATTTGTTGAAAAAAAACCAAAAAAACTACTATTATTTTTATATATCTAATTGTGAAGAAATTTGCTTTCTTGTGTTAATGTTTTGATTTTATAGTCATGACTTGCATTTCCGTTTCGATAAACCATGAACTAATGAACTAACAGCTGTTATATGGCTGTTTAATGTTTATACCCACTGTCATCATGTATTAATTAGCAACTATATATATAGCTAGACCGCAATGGATTTGGGATCCATGATTTAATTGCTTAACAGTTCACACATCGGTGAGCAAGACACCAAGCCATGCACCGCGAAATCGGCTGGCCCAGCCATTCACAACTTTCACACCTAACATTAACGTTAGTGCAGGCAATTTCGCAATGCACCAAAATTCGCCACGCACCCAAATTCGCCACCCTGTGACGAAAATGTCATATGATGTCATAATAATAAGATGTGACGTAAATAACCTCACCAAAGTCTTCAACACAGTTAAAGCCTTCAGATATTTTGACCAAAAGAGATATAAGAAGGGAAAAGTTATATTATTAGTTATACAGGTCTTTGGCAGGGTACATGGTCTCATGTTCGCTGTCAGGACCTTATGTACCCTGAGCACGTTAGAATTAATCATTTCATTTTCGCGCTGTCACGGCATAACATATGTTGTGTCTTCTGGTAGGATTTAGGACCTTTTTTTAAAATAAATAAAACAAATCTGTTTTGAAAGAGTCCACTGTGATGGATGTGATGACTGAATCTGGTAGGGTGTTCCATTCTTTTATCTGTATTCTGATATATTTCTGCACTGTGGGATTTGGAAACTGTTGGAATTGTTATGTCTTGTTTGCCTGTTGTGTGGTATTAAACGGTTTGAGTGTGGAATTGCAACCTGGTTGTTAATTATTTTATACAGCTTTGTGAGACAAGCGTTTTTTCTCCTGAGGGATAATGGCTCCCACTCAAGATGGTGGAGCATGTCAGTGACACTAGAGGTGTTCCTGTAGCTATTGGTGGTTTATCTAGCTGCTCGTCTTTGGGCTCTTTCAATGGCATCTATATGTCCTGTTGTATTTAGGGATCCCAGACAGTGCAGGCATACTCTAGAGAGATTTGTATGCCTGCTCCTTGACTGTCTTGGAACTGATGTTGAGATTCCTAAGGTGGAACTGGCTTTATTGCATATGTTATGTATATGGGGTTCCCATTTAAAATCTTGGCTGATTGTAACGCCCAAGTATTTGTTTTTTTCAGTGTGTTGTAGGGTATGGCCATGCAATGTGTATTTATGTTTGACTGCTTTTTTATTCTTTGTGATGGATATTACATTGCATTTATCTGGATGGAATGCCATTTTCCAAGATGTTTCCCATAATGCTAAGTTCTATTGTAAAGAAAATTTTGATCCAGTTGTGTAAGAGACCAGTTATGCCGTAATGTTTGAGTTTGTGTAACAGTAGTGAGTGTGTGACCTTATCAAAAGCATTAGAAAAGTCCATGACTAATACGTCAGTTTGTTTACCAGATTCAAGATTAGCAGAAATGTCATCAGTAAATTCCAAAAGCTGAGACTCACAGGAGCGGCCTCTTCGAAAACCATGTTGGTGACTAGAAAATATTGTTTTGTTCTGCATGTGTAATAATGTGTTTAACAACAAAATGCTCAAGGAGCTTACAGAAGATGCAAGTGAGAGAAATTGGGCGGTAGTTCTTAAGATTGTATTTGGGCCCTTTTTTTCTCTCTCATCTTTATGTACTACATTGGGAATCTGACTGCCTTCAGGTTGGAAACTGGAAAAATGAATAAAAAATAAAATATGCATTTAATGTTAAATACAGGTACGGTATTTATAATATTGGTATAATATCTTGGTACATTCAAATCACAAAAAAATCACCTAAACAAAAACAAAAATCACCTAAACAAACCTAAACAAAAATCACCTAAACAAACCTAAACAAAAATCACCTAAACATACACAAAAATCACCTAAACAAAAATCACCTAAACAAAAATCACCTTAACATAAACAAAAATCACCCAAACATAAACAAAAATAACCTAAACAAAAATCACCTAAACATCAACAAAAATCACCTAAACAAAAATCACCTAAACAAAAATTACCTAAACAAAAACAAAAATCACCTAAACAAAAATCACCTAAACAAAAATCACCTTAACATAAACAAAAATCACCTAAACATAAACAAAAATCACCTAAACAAAAATCACCTAAACATAAACAAAAATCACCACCTAAACAAAAATAACCTAAACAAAAACAAAAATAACCTAAACAAAAATAACCTAAACAAAAATCATCTAAACAAAAACCACCTTAACATAAACAAAAATCACCTAAACATAAACAAAAATAACCTAAACAAAAATCACCTAAACAAAAACAAAAATAACCTAAACAAAAATCACCTTAACAAAAATCATCTAAACAAAAATCACCTTAACATAAACAAAAATCACCTAAACATAAACAAAAATAACTTAAACAAAAATAACCTAAACATAAACAAAAATCACCTAAACAAAAATCACCTTAACAAAAACGAAAATAACCTAAACAAAAATCACCTAAACAAAAATCATCTAAACAAAAATCACCTTCACCTAAACAAAAATAACCTAAACAAACTTCATCTAAACAAAAATCACCTTAACATAAACAAAAATAACCTAAACAAAAACAAAAATCACCTAAACAAAAATCATCTAAACAAAAATCACCTTTACCTAAACAAAAATAACCTAAACAAAATTCATCTAAACAAAAATCACCTTAACATAAACAAAAATCACCTAAACATAAACAAAAATTACCTAAACATAAACAAAAATCACCTAAACAAAAATCACCTAAACATAAACAAAAATCACCTAAACAAAAATAACCTAAACAAAAACAAAAATCACCTAAACAAAAATCACCTTAACAAAAATCACCTAGACAAAAACAAAAATAACCTAAACAAAAATCACCTTAACATAAACAAAAATCACCTAAACATAAACAAAAAATCACCTAAACATAAACAAAAATCACCTAAACAAAAATAACCTAAACATAAACAAAAATAACCTAAACAAAAATCACCTTAACAAAATTCATCTAAACAAAAATCACCTTAACATAAACAAAAATCACCTAAACAAAAACAAAAATCACCTAAACAAAAATCACCTTAACAAAAATCACCTAGACAAAAACAAAAATAACCTAAACAAAAATCACCTTAACATAAACAAAAATCACCTAAACATAAACAAAAAATCACCTAAACATAAACAAAAATCACCTAAACAAAAATAACCTAAACATAAACAAAAATAACCTAAACAAAAATCACCTTAACAAAATTCATCTAAACAAAAATCACCTTAACATAAACAAAAATAACCTAAACATAAACAAAAATCACCTAAACAAAAATAACCTAAACATAAACAAAAATAACCTTAACAAAAACAAAAATAACCTAAAAAAAATCACCTAAACAAAAATCATCTGAACAAAAATCACCTTAACGTAAACAAAAATCACCTAAACATAAACAAAAATAACCTAAACAAAAATCACCTAAACATCAACAAAAATCATCTAAACAAAAATCACCTTAACATAAACAAAAATCACCTAAACATGAACAAAAATCACCTAAACATAAACAAAAATCACATAAACATAAACAAAAATTACCTAAACAAAAATCACCTTAACATAAACAAAAATCACCTAAACATAAACAAAAATTACCTAAACAAAAATCACCTAAACAAAAATCACCTAGACAAAAACAAAAATAACCTAAACAAAAATCACCTAAACAAAAATCATCTAAACAAAAATCACCTTAACATAAACAAAAACCACCTAAACAAAAACAAAAATCACCTAACCTAAACATAAACAAAAATTACCTAAACAAAAACCAAAATCACCTTAACAAAAATCACCTAAACAAAAATCACCTAAACATAACCAAAAATTACCTAAACAAAATTACCTAAAACCTTAACAAAAATCACCTAAACAAAAATCACCTAAACAAAAATCATCTAAACAAAAATCCCCTTAACATAAACAAAAATCACCTAAAGAAAAACAAAAATCACCTAAACAAAGATAACCTAAACATAAACAAAAATCATATAAACAAAAATCACCTTACCTTAAACAAAAATCACCTAAACATAAACAAAAATAACCTAAACAAAAATGACCTAAACAAAAACAAAAATCACATAAACAAAAATCACCTAAACAAAAATCACCTTAACATAAACAAAAATCACCTAAACAAACCTAAACAAAAATCATCTAAACAAAAATCACCTTTACATAAACAAAAATTACCTAAACAAAAATCACCTAAACAAAAATCACCTTAACATAAACAAAAATCACCTTAACAAACCTAAACAAAAATCATCTAAACAAAAATCACCTAAACATAAACAAAAATTACCTAAACATAAACAAAAATCACCTAAACACAAAAATCACCTAAACAAAAATCATATAAACAAAAATTACCAAAATCACCTAAACAAAAATAACAAAAATCACCTAAACAAAAACCACCAAATCATCTAAACAAAAATCAAAACAAAAATAACCTAAACACAAATCACCAAATCACCTAAACAAAAATAACCTAAACATAAACAAAAATAACCTTAACAAAAATAACCTAAACATAAACAAAAATCCTATTTCACATCTTCTCTAGCCTCACCCTTTCATTTTTCTATGCAGGGACTGATTGATACAAAAGCGAAATGCCATTTCATGATGACTTAATATAACACTAGAATGTGTTTCCATGAAAAAAATAATACTTATACGTTATGGCCCACTGAAGCCTCAAAGTTGGCACCTGTCCTTTTAGGTTTACAATCGTATGAAACACTTGCTGATTGGCTGATTTAGTGGTGGGAGGCTTTATGACATCTAGTAGACATTTCTGTCATAATATCAATGATGTTTATCAAGATCATGTGGTTACTCAATGTCAGATTTCAGAATACAACATTGAACCAAGGTCATACAGCTGGTCCTGTGTAGTATTGCATTGCCTTTCTGTGAATGCTGACATGTTGGTGATCTAGCTGAGAGAAGTCCAGTGACACGTTGGTGCTGTAGAGAGTCGATAACGTGGTGGGCTAGCTAGCTAGCGTTAATAGATATTGAGTGTGAACACTTCCTCCATTACAGTGTCCATTATAGATCAATCCTACAATCACTTAACTCTCCACCAAGTAATGACTTTAATTCACCATGAAAAAGAACTGATAAGCATTTCCCTAATGCTTCACTTTGGCAATCATACCTAGTAATTAACATTGATTCATTATGTTCAGTTTTTACCAGAGATGCAAATTAAATGCTTGTGTTATATGAGATAGGTATCCCCCCAATTATATCAAACCTTTATTACTACACATAAAAGTATGTGTTGAATATGTTTATTGCATATATATATACAGTGAAGAAGAAAGCATTATTGAATATTTTAGCTCACCTGGCTCCAAACTGAAGGGCCAAGTGAGCCGATATGTGGTTGTGTAGCGTCCACCCACCCATCCATTTGTCTGCCCATCCTTTTTGTTACTGCTATTTCTCGGGGAGTACTTCACAGGTCTTTCTCAAATTTCATGTCAAGGTTACTAATGGTCCCATGTTGCGTATATCAAATTTTGATTGTGACCAGGAAACCAAGATGGCTGACAGGTGGCCAAATCTTGAAATTTGAGAAGTTTGTTTGAGGTAATTCCAGGAAAGAACTGGAGGAATCTTTCTCAAATTTAATATTTAAGTTTCCTTTGATCTATATATGTGCGTATTTACTTTCGTGACTTATCAGGGAAAACAATATGGCCAACCATCGACCATCTTGGATTTTGACAGTTTAAATTAACTCTGACAATGTACATAGATATAAGTGATCACTCTGACAATGTACACGTAAATGATCAACCTGACAATGTACACATAAATGATAACCCTGACAATGTACATATAAATGATCACTTTGACAATGTACACATAAATGATCACCCTGACAATGTACAATATCCATATAAATGATCAATCTGACAATGTACAATGTCCATATAAGTGATCACTCTGAAAAATGATCACTCTGACAATGTCCACATAATTCATCACTACGTACAATGTCCACATAAGCGATCACTCTGACAATGTTCATATAAATGATCACCCTGACAATGTACATATAAATGATCACTCTGACAATGTCCACATAATTTATCACTACATACAATGTACATATAAACTATCACTCTGACAATGTACACATAAATGATCACCCTGACAATGTACATATAAATGATCACTCCGACAATGTCCACATAAGTGATCACTACATACAATGTCCACATAATTTATCACTACATACAATGTCCACATAATTTATCACTACATACAATGTACACATAAGCGATCACTCTGACAATGTGCATATAAATGATCACTCTGACAATGTACATATAAATGATCACTCTGACAATGTCCACATAATTTATCACTACATACAATGTCCACATAAATGATCACCCTAACATATACTTGTATAGGTTTATCATACGTATGCCCTTGTGTTAAATGCAATACTTGTATTATCATACACATGCCCTTGTGTTAAATGTAATACTTGTATAGGTTTATCATATGTATGTCCTTGTGTTAAATGTAATACTTGTATAGGTTTATCATACACATGCCCTGGTGTTAAATGTAATACTTGTATAGGTTTATCATACATATGTCCTTGTGTTAAATGTAATACTTGTATAGGTTTATCATACATATGCCATTGTGTTAAATGCAATACTTGCATTCCAGCCAAAGATCCAGCAGATGAAGTACCGGTCATCAAAGGCATTCCAGATCCTTGCAGAGGAATACACTGACCACCTGACGTTTGAGTATCTTGTGAATCAGATCCTGGTCCCTCGTGTACCTGGGACACAGGGAAACAAACAAGTCGGTGATGTAAGTACTTTTGGGAATATTTTTTTAGCTCAACTGGCCTAATGAGCCAAGTGAGCTTATGCTGTGGCCTCGCTTCCACCGTTTGTTTTCTCAATAACCAATATGCTTAGGGTGGTGATATATATGCAAGTAGCATGCTGGGATGAAGGGCTACCAAATTTGTTCAAATGAATGACCTTTACCTACTTTCAAGGTCACACACATCATATTTGTTAAAATCTTTATACCAACTTCTGCTTAATAACCAAAAATCCCAGGGTGATAATATTTGCCCAGGAGCACCGTTAGGATTATCTGCTACAGAGTTTGTTGAAATGAATGACCTTGACCCACTTTCAAGGTCACAGGGGTAATTTTTTACAAAATCTGTCAAATAAATTCTTCTCAATAAAGAAAACCTTGTGGTCTGTAGCTTAATTTAGCAAATTTTTATGTATCCAACCTTGGTCCACTTCTAAGGTTACTGGTGTGATAGTAATACCAGGTTAGGGATACAGGCCCTTTTGGCCTCTCGTTATTGGGGTGTGACGACTATTGGACTTGGTGATCACATCAGAGCTGCACTGATGCACAGAGGCCGGCCCTTTTAGGTTAGCTCACCATCGTCAAATCACCCTGCGTCCATGGTCTGTCCGTCCATCCTTAAAAAAAAATGTTATCGTTATTTCTCAGAAAGTACTGGAGGGATCTTTCTCGAATTTGATATGTAAGTTCCCATTGGTCTCTAGTTTTGCATGTTCACTTTCATTTTGAGACTGATCATTAGAAATAAAAATGGGCGAACGGCAGCCATCTTATACAGGTGGCCATCTTGGATTTTGATGGTTAAGATTTGTTATCGCTATTTCTCAGAAAGTATTGGAAGGATCTTTCTCAAATGATATCTATAGGTTTCCCTTGGTGGTCTGTATTTGTGCATGTTAACCTTTGAGACTGATTGAAAAAGTACAAAATGACCAACAGCCATCTTAGATTTTGACAGTTTAATATTGCTATTGCTAATTCACAAAAAATGCTGGAGGGATCTTTCTCAAATTTTATATAGCAGGTCCCCAGATCTCCTTGTCAATATACTCATTCCTCATTGACAGCATAATTGTTATTTACATCTTGCATGTAAAAGAGAGTTCTACATGTAACTCTACAAGTTGATATTCCACAACTTTGCATTCTTGCTTCCTTTTCAAAAAAATTTGTTTTTTTATGGTGCTGGCTGCATCTCTTTGTCAGTCTTTATAATAGAGCACAAAAACAACACTTGCATGTCAGCCTGAACACTGTTTTATTACAAAACTATCCGATTTGGGTTGCAACTATAGATAATTTGTAGGTCTAAGCCAGGGAAAAATGAGCCTCCTCAAGGGGGGGGGGGGGGGGGGGGGGGGGGGGTGATGTCCTGACTATTTGGTTATTGATTTTGGTAACCTATTCGTGGTCTCCCGAGCGAGTAACCGCTGAAAACCCTATGAGATTGTAACATCATCTCGGAGCCGACCGAGTAACTGCTGAAACCCCTATGAGATTGTAACATCATCTCGGAGCCGACCAAGTAACCGCTGAAAACCCTATGAGATTGTAACATCATCTCGGAGCAGACCGAGTAACAGCTGAAAACCATAAGAGATTGTAACATCATCTTGGAGCAGACCGAGTAATCGCTGAAAACCATATGAGGCTGTAACATCATCTCGGAGCAGACCGAGTAACCTCTGAAAACCATATGAGATTGTAACATCATCTCGGAGCAGACCGAGTAACCGCTGAAAACCCTATGAGATTGTAACATCATCTCGGAGCAGAGCGAGTAACCGCTGAAAACCATATGAGATTGTAACATCATCTCGGAGCCGACCAAGTAACCGCTGAAAACCCTATGAGATTGTAACATCATCTCCGAGCAGACCGAGTAACCGCTGAAAATCCTATGAGATTGTAACATCATCTCTGAGCAGACCGAGTAACCGCTGAAAACCCTATGAGATTGTAACATCATCTCGGAGCAGACCAAGTAACCGCTGAAAACCCTATGATATTGTAACATCATCTCCGACCAGACCGAGTAACCGCTGAAAACCCTAAGAGATTGTAACATCATCTCGGAGCCGACCGAGTAACCGCTGAAAACCCTAATAGATTGTAACATCATCTCGGAGCCGACCGAGTAACCGCTGAAAACCCTATGAGATTGTAACATCATCTCGGTGATGCAATGTCAGTCTGACTTGACACAAACAAGCCATGATATTTTGGCTTACAACAAGTAAAGGAAAATAAAAAATATTTCAATTAAAATGATCAGATACTGAGTTTTTCAGTTATAGCCATTTGGGTGGAAACTATAACGCATAATTATTTATATTTCAAAATGCACTCTGGGCCCAGAGCTATCACTCCCGTATTAGGACCCTAGACATCTCATTTCACGGCTTATTCCATTGACTGTATTTTCAACAAATGGCTAATAAATTGCCAAAGACATGGCTAACCTGCAGATTTGTCCAGTGAAGACTGTGTGTGTCCTAAACATTTTGGATGATTGAGAATTTCTTTTTATTGTAACAAGTTTGTTTTCATGAAAATTGTTTGCCAAATTCAACAGTAAGCCTGTCATTCTATTGCAAACAGCTTCATTCCAGAGCGTGAGTTTGAACTTAAGTCTGCTCTTGCGTATTCTCAGTTTTTTGGCCTCAGTTTTAGGCGTTTAGTTGAGTTTTTAGTTTTTGATAACACATTATACTGAGCTGAAGCCAGGTGTTAAAGTTAAAGAGGTTTTATTAGTTCACTTGGCTCATCCTTCTTTCTGTTTGCTTGGAGTTGCATAAAGTTGACTGACATAGCTGAATTTAACATATCTGATGTTCCTCCGTGGACCATTCAAACCCCTGATTTTAACTTAACAATACATGAGCGAGGGAAATCCTTTCGGGAATGCATTTCGAATTACCCTCCTCATACACAACTTTACACCGATGGTTCCAAAGAAGGTGAGAAAGTGGCAGCAGCCTGCTGTACTGCTAAAGCTTCCACTTCAGTTCGACTACCAGACGGCACCTCCATCTTTTCTGCTGAAGCATACGCCATGTCGGAATTAAAGGCAACAAATTTGTTGACAGGGAAGCATAAAATGCATTAAATCTCCAACAAACAAATATCAAACTATACAGATTTTAAACCAATTATTAGTACAGCCATTCAAAATGAATGGCAGCAACTTTTTAAAGTACAACCGAAACTTAAAACATCTATTCCAAGTCGGAAAGATCGTAGAGAGGAAGTTGTCCTCGCTCGGCTCCGTACTGGGCACACATATCCTACTCATTCGTACCTTTTAATTATTATTTATCTATTTGAAAGACATCAGTCTATTATATAGACTCTGATATCTTTTAACCCACCTTACCCGTTTTGACGTTATATATATCACATAGTCTATTTGTTATCTCTTTTACTATTTTAACCCCCTTTTTATTAGCTCACCTGGCCAGTAGCATGCTGAGATGAAGGGCTTCAAAGTTTGTTCAAATGAATGACCTTCACCCATATTCAAGGTCACAGGGGTCAAATATGTTAAAAACTTTAAACAACTTCTGCTGAATAACCAAAATGCCCAGGGTGATGATATTTGGTCAGTAGCATGCTGAGATGAAAGGCTACAAAGTTTGTTCAAATGAATGACCTTCACCTATATTCAAGGTGACAGGGGGCAAATATGTTAAAAACATTAAACAACTTCTTCTGAATAACCAAAATGCACAGGGTGATGATATTTGGACAGTAGCATGCCGGGGTAAAGGGTACTCCCATAACATGAGAGGCCGCTGGTCGGCCTTTTTTCAATCTTTTTTCACCTATATTCAAGGTCACAGGGGTAAAATATGTTAAAAACTTTAAACAACTTGTTCTGAATAACCAAAATGCCCAAGGTGATGATATTTGGCCAGTAGCATGCTGAGATGAAGGGCTAAAAGGTTTGTTCAAATGAATGACCTGCACCTATATTCAAGGTGACAGGGGTCAAATATGTTAAAAACTTTAAACAACTTGTTCTGAATAACCAAACGGCTCAGGATATTGATATTTAGTCAGTAGCACACTTGGATCAAGGGCTACCAAGTTTGTTAAAGTGAATGACTTTGACTTATATTCAAGGTCACAGGGGTCAAATTTGTTTAAAATCTTTAAACAACCTATTCTGAATAACCATGGGTCCCAGGATGTTGATGCTTTGCAAGTTGCATCCTGAGATGAAAGGCTATAAAATGTGTTCAACATAATGACCTTGTGCGACTTTCAATCACAGGGGTGAAATGTTTTAAAAAGAATAAACAGGCTCTTTTGAATGACTTTTAATCATAAGTACTGATATTTTGCCTGTAGCTTTATTTTTGATCACTTTTAAGGTTACAAGTGTGAGATTTATACCAGATGAGCGATGCAGGCCCATTGGGCCCTTTGTTTTAATTATTTACACATACCATGCGAATGCTTTTAAAATTAATCTTTTTATCTGATTTTATCTTCGCTACTCACATGTTTGTGAAAAAAACAACAAAAAACCATGGCCCTAAATGACCACAGCCGTCAATGGGCCGTTAAACATAAACAAACAAACAAAGCTTGGAGGGATCTCAACCAAATTTAATCCAGAGCATCCTTGGGCAAAGGGGACTGAGTTTTATATAAATGGAGGGTGTGGCTGCCTTGGGGCAGATGGAAGGGGGATAAAAGGGGGAAAAGAGGGAGAGGGCCCTAATAGGGGAAATTTTGGTAAATATCTTAAAGTTCTTCTCCTTCTGTACAGATAGAGAGATTTTAACCAAATGTTGTCTAGAACATCCTTGGGTAAAGGGAATGCATTATTTTTATAAATGGAGGGTGTGGTGTCCTTGAGGCAGAGGAGCGGGGCCAATTAGCGTGAAAATAGGGGAAAAGTGTTTTAAATTTTCTCCTTCTGTATTAATGGAGGGATTTGAACCAGGTTTGGTGTAAAGCATCCTCTGGTAAAAGGGACTCATTTTGTATAAGTGGAAGATATTGCCCTGCTTGGGGCTGAGGGGCAGGACTAAAATGGGGTAATTTGGCTATATTGCTTAAGCGACATCTTCTCTGGAATGGAGTGATGGATATCAATCATATTTCAAATTTCTTTGTTAATTGAGTAATTGTACCAGTTGAAGGGCTAACCCCAGCATTGATGAGGGGTGGGGGGACACAAAGGAATTGATAACTTTGACATTATTGAGATCCCAACCCTATAACTATGTATACAATTGCAGAGCATCAAGCTACAAACACAATCATGATAAAAGAATTGACCCTGGAGTCTTGTTCCACTCCTAGAGACTTGGTTTCTGAGTCATAACATTGAAACAGCTGAGATTCCAACCCCATAACCATATTCACCATTGCAGAACATCAAGAGACGAATACAATCATGACATAAGTATTGACCTTTGACTTTGGCCCTACCCCTAGGGACTTAATTTTAAAATGGGCCATAATTTTGAAAAGGATTCATTCGCCACTCCATAACCATATATACATTTGTAAGGCATAAAGAGAAAAATGCAGGCATGATATTATAATTGACCCTAGGGATTTTTATTTTTTTTCCATACCTTTGAAACGGTTGAGATCCCCATCCCATAATCATATATACGTTTGATAGGTAAAAAGACATAAACATAGTCATGTTTGATAATTGACTCTGGGATCTGGCCGCACCCTAGGAACTTAATTTCTGGGTCATAACTTTAAAATGATTGAGATCCCCACCAAATAACCATATATACCATTGCTTGGCATCAAGAGACGAACACAATCATAATATCAATATTGACTCTTGTGTCTGGTCCTAACCCTAAGCCTGTGACTTAGTTTCTGGACCATAAATTTAAAATTGTTGAAATCCACATCCCAAAGCCATTACATATTATTACTGAGCATAAAGATCCAGATGAGCGATACAGGCCCTTTGGGCCTCTTGATTTCTTCCTATACTTAATGAAATCATGCAGATCTCTAGGGTTTTGTCACACGATAAGAGATGATGTTTAATTTGTAGTCAAACATGCACGCAAGAGATTTTGAATCAGTTGTGTTTACCTTAGGGGGTTCTTGATTATCGCTGTAATTTCCCATTTTCACGCAAACCAATATCGCTGAAGAAATCTTTACACATATCTCCAGCTCCCAAGTACTTAACAATGGCTCCTTCTGGAGCTGTGGTGGTAATGAGTTGATTTCTGATTGAGATTTGTTTATCCCTGATCTTTGTAGCTAGACAATGTTACAAGACAAATATCAGTCATCCCACACAAACACTGCAGGTTTGTCATACAAAGGGAAACTCATCTGATCAGAGCTTTGATGTGGTGTTCCTGTTATTTCCTTAGATCTAATATATGGTAAACCTCCAGTCAGTTCGAATCAACGGATAGTTCAAACACATATTTTTTTCAATAAAAACAATAATTTTCTAGCTAGTGATAGTTCAAACTCTGATTGACCCTATTTCGGATAGTCCAAACTTGTCAAATGAAGAACGTAAAGTAAGATTATTTTTTCCCGGCAAGCTCCATTGAAAGCTCGCGGCGATCGGCCCCGGAAAAATGCCAATACTTTGATCAACGGACACGTTTAGGGTAATAGGTTGTATGTGTGAGCATTGCAGTACAGCTGTGACAGACAAACCATAAATATATGTCACAGATTTTAGCGTTGATTCATTTTTAGCTCACCTGGCCCGAAGAGCCAAGTGAGCTTATAATGGCATGGTGTGGCGTCCGTTGTCCGTCCTTTGTCTGTCCAGCGTCAACTTTTTACTTTAAACAACTTCTTTTCAGTAACCAAAAGGCCTAGGGTAAGATGATATTTGGCCAGAAGCATGCTTTGATGAAGGACTACCAATTTTGTTCAAATAAATGACCTTTGTCAATTTCCAAGGTCAAATATGTTAAATCTTTAAACAATATTCTTCTCAATAACCAAGATGCCAAGGCTGATGATATTTGGCATGTAGCATGCTGGGATAAAGGGCTACCAACTTTGTTCAAATGAATGACCTTGATCTACTTTCAAGGTCACAGGGGTCAAATGTCTTAAAATCTTCAAACAACTTCTGATGAATAACCAAAAGGCCCATGTATCTGATATTGGGCCTGTAGCATGCTGGGATGAAGGGCTACCAATGCAAGTTTGTTTAAATAAATGACCTTAACGAACTTTCAAGGTCACGGGGGTCAAATGTCTTAAAATCTTCAAACAACTTCTTCTGAATAACCAAAAGGCCCAAGGTACTGATATTGGGCCTGTAGCATGCTGGGATGAAGGGCTACCATGTTTGTTCAAATGAATGACCTTGACCCACTTTCAATGGCACAGGGGTAAATGTCTTTAAATCTTCAAACAACTTCTTCTTAATAACCAAAAGGCCCAGGGTACTGATATTGGGTCTGTAGCATGCTGGGATGAAGGACTGCCATGTTTGTTCAAATGCATGACCTTGACCCACTTTCAAGGTCACAGGGGTCAAATGTCTTAAAATCTGAAAACAGAGCCCCTGATTCTGAACGATGTACTGAAAACAGAGCCCCTGATTCTGAATGACGCAATGAAAAAAGAGCCACTGATTCTGAATGACGTACTGAAAACAGAGCCCCTGATTCTGAATGAAGTACTTAAAACAGAGCCCCTGATTCTGAATGATGTACTGAAAACAGAGCCCCTGATTCTGAATGATGTACTGAAAACAGAGCCCCTGATTCTGAATGATGACTGAAAACAGAGCCCCTGATTCTGAATGACGTACTGAAAACAGAGCCACTGATTCTGAATGACGTACTGAAAACAGGGCCCCTGATTCTGAATGACGTACTTAAAACAGAGCCCCTAATTCTGAATGATGTACTGAAAACAGAGCCACTGATTCTGAATGACGTACTGAAAACAGAGCCCCTGATTCTGAATGATGATTGAAAACAGAGCCCCTGATTCTGAATGACGTACTGAAAACAGAATCCCTGATTCTGAATGATTTTCTTAAAACAGAGCCACTGATTCTGAATGACGTACTGAAAACAGGGCCCCTGATTCTGAATGACGTACTTAAAGCAGAGCCCCTAATTCTGAATGATGTACTGAAAACAGAGCCTCTGATTCTTAATGACGTACTGAAAACAGAATCCCTGATTCTGAATGATTTTCTAAAACCAGAGCCACTGATTCTGAATGACGTACTGAAAACAGAGCCCCTAATTCTGAATGATGTACTAAAAACAGAGCCCCTGATTCTGAATGACGTACTGAAAACAGGGCCCCTGATTCTGAATGAAGTACTTAAAACAGAGCCCCTAATTCTGAATGATGGACTGAAAACAGAGCCACTGATTCTGAATGATGTACTAAAAACAGAGCCCCTGATTCTGAATGATGTAATGAAAACAGAGCCCCTGATTCTGAATGATGTACTAAAAACAGAGCCACTGATTCTGATTGATGTACAGAGCCCCTGAGATTAGTTACCCATTTAGAGACATTTATAAAGAACAAAAAAGACTAGTTTGAACATTCAAGCTAAGTTTTGTTAAGCTGACAACACTTAGTGATTTGTGTAGGGTTTATTGGGATGGTGTAATTAACAAATGGGACCATCTAAACTGATGTCATAGATCTGATCATCAACACTACAGGACATTGATAGACGGTGTGGGTGCAGCTTTGATGAGACGGGTGGGAGTGTAGCAGACTTGCCACGTTACTAAGTCTGAGGTGTTTGACAGCAGTACAGTTCACACATCTTATTGCATCTGACGCTATTCTGGTAACATTGACACAATCCTTTTTGGACTGATTGCTTTTTTTTATCATTACCCAAACCAAATTTATTGGAAAACGGTGGATTGTCCTAGCAGGATTGACAGATCTAAACAAGTCAGTCTAATGCCCAATAAAATCTAACATAAGATTAAACCAATACAATTATTTCCTAGAAAGGGAAAACCAGGGATGTATATAATGGGTAACGCTTACCCATTAAAATATCACCGATGATGTTAGGTTTGTATATATAGAAATCTGTAGAAAGCAGACACTGTACAGCAGGAAATATATGATTGATTTTTCAATTACAGCTGTACTTGCTGAGGTCTTAAGGGAATGACATAAAGAAAATTGAAAATTACTTTCAAGAAACTGCAAAACATGTCTCCATTGATGAATGGTATGTAATTGGGGTGATTTTGTAGAGGATCATCAATCCTTTCCAATCTATACATCATCAGATGATGGGCTGTTCAAATCGTCCTTTATCCATCGTGGAACTGATCATAAAACTTAAAGGAGGCTGACAAGTGGTCATCTTGAAACATAAGAGCTGAAGTTTGTTAGAGTTTTTCCTTGGACAACTAGAGGGATCTTTCTCAAATTTTACATGTAAATTCCCTTTTGCTTTGGGCTAATGTAGTTGCCCCATTTAAAATACACACAAAAAGGCTCTGAGTAAAAAATGTTATCTGAACATTCACCATCATGTATTTAGCTCACCTGTCGCAGCATTCGTCGTTGGTAAACTTTTTCCTCTGACACGCTACTTGTCCTTAATGGCTCAGTGGATTTTGACAAATTTTGTGTGGGGCATCACTGGCCGAAGGATTCTCAATTTTGTATAAATGGAGTATATGGCCACGCTAGAAGCAGAGGGGTGAGGCCAAAAAGGGAGAAAATCTTCAAAAATCTTCTCTTTCTAAACAAATGGAGGCATTTTTACCAAATTTGTTTATCTTTGGACAAAGGGGTCTCGATTTTGTATAAATGGAGGGTGTGTTGGGGCAGAGGGGCAGGGCCCAATAGGGGAAATGGTGGGAAATGTTTCTCCTTTGAACAAATGAAGGGATTTGAACAAAATGTGGTCTGGAGCATCATTAGGGGGAAAAGCCTCAATTTTGTATAAACTAAGGCCTAGGCTCGGTTTTGGTGGGGCCAAATAGGGAAAATAGAGGAAAAAAATAGAAATCCTTCTCCTTTTGTACCGGTGCCGGAATTTTTATTTTTTTCATTTTTTTATCCAATGCAGGAATTTGATCCAAACTTGTTTAAGAGAATCTTTGGGCAAAGGGGATACAATTTTGTACAAATGAAGGGATTTAAGCCAAATGTTGTCTGAAGCATGCTTAGGGGAAAAGGATTCATTTTTAGCTCACCTGGCACGAAGTGCCAAGTGAGCTTATGCCGTGGCGCGGCGTCCGTCGTCAATATTTTACTTTAAACGACTTCTTCTTAATAACCGAAAGGCCTAGGGTGTCAATATTTGGCCAGAAGCAAACTTGGATGAAGGGCTACAAAGTTTGTTCAAATAAATGACCTTCACCTATTTTCAAGGTCACAGGGGTCAAATATGTCAAAAACTTTAAACATCTTCTTCTCAATAACCAAAATGCCCAGGGAGATGATATTTGGCCAGTAGCATGCTTGGGTGAAGGGCTACCAAGTTTGTTCAAATGAATGACCTTCAATTATATTCAAGGTCACAGGGGTCAATTGTATTAAAAAACCTTTAAACAACTTCTTCTGAATAACCAAAATGC
>NW_018405581.1:236401-251431 GCF_002113885.1 Mizuhopecten yessoensis
ACTTCTTCTCAATAACCAAAAGGCCCAGGGTACTGATATTGGGCCTGTAGCATGCTGGGATGAAGGACTATCAAGTTTGTTCAACTGAATGACCTTGACCAACTTTCAAGGTCACAGGGGTCAAATGTCGTAAAATCTTCAAGCGACTTCTTTTCAATAAGCAAAAGGGCCAGGGTACTGAAATTGGGCCTGTAGCATGCTGGGATGAAGGATTACCATGTTAGTTCAAATGAATGACCTTGATCCACTTTCAACCTAATGTCCTTGTTCGACAATCAAGGTCAGAGGCGTCATATGTTTAAATCTTTTAATAGGTTCTTATGAAATCTTAAGATTACAAGTGTTAGATTAATAACAGGTGAGCGATGCAGGCCCATTGGGCCTCTTGTTGTATAAACTGAGGATGTGGCCCCTTTTGGGCAGAGGGATGGGACCCAATAGGGGAAACAGAAAGAATATAAAATCCTTCTCCTTTTGTACCAATAAAGGGATTTTAACTAACCTGTTCTAGGGAATTGGTGAACTTAAGCCATATACCGCAGAGTCTGTCCATCCATTCAACCTTTCCTTTAAAACGCTACTAGTTTTGAACAGCTTCATGGATTTTTCGGTCACCTGAGACAAAGTCTCAAGTGACCTATTCTAATCACCTTTTGTCTGTCGGGTGTCGTGCGTCCATAAACAATTTACATTTTCTAACTCTTCTCAGAAACCGCTGATCAGATTGCAATAAAATTTTGTAGGAACCTTTCTTGGTCAAATATGCACCAAAATTGTGAATTTCCAAATTTGGCCTGGAGAAACCTTGGGCAAAAGGGACTTAATTTTATATTAATGGAGAGTTTGGCCCCTCTTGGTGCAGAGGGACAGGCCTGAAAGGAGGGTTTTAGGTTTAAATCTTAAAAATCCTCTTCTTCTGTACCATTTGAGGGTGTGGCAGGGGGAGGGGGGGACATAGTAATAAATGTTTGAAATCCTTATCCTTCAGTTTATTTGGAGGGACTTTAGCTTAAGTTTGTGTAGAGCATTTTTTGGCAAAGGAGACTCAATTTTATATAAATAGAGGGTTGCTTTTAGGGGGCAGAGGGGTGGGCCCAATATGTGAAATTCAGGTTTAAAATCCACTCCAATCCATGGGGGCAGAAAGAAGGGACCAAATTAGGGATTGGTGTTGCTGAGAGAAAGAGCCAGTATTTTGAAATAGTTGCAGTATTATATGTAAAAAGAAGAATTTCCCATGGTTGCTTTATTATCCAGGTGAGCCATACAGGCCATCAAGGCCTCTTGTTTTATTTCATTCCACATTAATGTATAGGTACACCATTGGCATTGTGAAGCCTGCCCATTCAGGATAAAATCTAGAGAAAAAAAAGTCATATTCCTGTCGCTCAATCCTCAAGTGCCATGGCCACTTTGATTGTAACTTATCACATCTCAGCAAAGCACATTTATCCAAAGTTGAATCCTTTGAGCCTATGGATGCTCTAGACCAAATTATGGTAAAATTCCTTATTCCTACTCAAGGAGTATGAATCTAAAGATTTTCCTGTATTCCCCTTATTGGGCCCTGGCCCTCTACCCCTAGGATTGCCACGCTCTTCATCTACATAAGGTTAAGTTCTGTTGGCCCAAGGATGCTCCAGACCAATTTATGTCACAAAAATCCCTTTTCCAACATTCAAGATGTACGACTTAAAAAGATTAACCTAAACCTATACTTCCCTTATTAGGCTATACCACTTTGCCCTAGGGGGACCACATCCTTCACTTATACAAAGTTGAATCCCCTTGGCCCAAAGATACTCCAGACCAAGTTCAATTTAACTCATCTGTCGATACACAAGAGGTAGGATTTTGAAGATTTACTGGGACAATTCAGCATTGGGAGAGGACTGATTCTGGGATGGGCCTGATTCTGGGACAATTCAGCATTGGGAGAGGACTGATTCTGGGACAATTCAGCATTGGGAGAGGACTGATTCTGGGACAATTCAGCATTGGGAGAGGACTGATTCTGGGACAATTCAGCATTGGGAGAGGACTGATTCTGGGACAATTCAGCATTGGGAGAGGACTGATTCTGGGACAATTCAGCATTGGGAGAGGACTGATTCTGGGACAATTCAGCATTGGGAGAGGACTGATTCTGGGACAATTCAGCATTGGGAGAGGACTGATTCTGGGACAATTCAGCATTGGGAGAGGACTGATTCTGGGACAATTCAGCATTGGGAGAGGACTGATTCTGGGACAATTCAGCATTGGGAGAGGACTGATTCTGGGACAATTCAGCATTGGGAGAGGACTGATTCTGGGACAATTCAGCATTGGGAGAGGACTGATTCTGGGACAATTCAGCATTGGGAGAGGACTGATTCTGGGACAATTCAGCATTGGGAGAGGACTGATTCTGGGACAATTCAGCATTGGGAGAGGACTGATTCTGGGACAATTCAGCATTGGGAGAGGACTGATTCTGGGACAATTCAGCATTGGGAGAGGACTGATTCTGGGACAATTCAGCATTGGGAGAGGACTGATTCTGGGACAATTCAGCATTGGGAGAGGACTGATTCTGGGACAATTCAGCATTGGGAGAGGACTGATTCTGGGACAATTCAGCATTGGGAGAGGACTGATTCTGGGACAATTCAGCATTGGGAGAGGACTGATTCTGGGACAATTCAGCATTGGGAGAGGACTGATTCTGGGACAATTCAGCATTGGGAGAGGACTGATTCTGGGACAATTCAGCATTGGGAGAGGACTGATTCTGGGACAACTCAGCATTGGGAGAGGACTGATTCTGGGACACTTCAGCATTGGGATAGGACTGATTCTGGGACAATTCAGCATTGGGAGAGGACTGATTCTGGGACAATTCAGCATTGGGAGAGGACTGATTCTGGGACAATTCAGCATTGGTAGAGGACTGATTCTGTGACAATTCAGCACTACAAGGGTTAAGATCAAGTATATTTAAACTAATTGAATTTAGCTACAGGCAAAATTTCCTTACCTTTGATTCTTGGTCATTCTGAAGATTCAACTAAAGGATTTTGAACTCTTTGACCCCAATGTCCTTGATATTAGGTCAAAGTAATTTCATCTCTCAAACTTTGCCCAAGAAGCTAACGACAGAACTTTGGAAGTAGATCAAGGTCATTCTTTTTGTAAACTTTGTTGGACTCCATCCCAGGAAGCTATTAGGCTAATATCATGATTCTAGGCCTTTCAATCTTCAGAAGAAGCTGTTTGAAGTTATTGACATTTGAACTGTGACTTTCAATGAAGGTGAAAGAGAATTTTAGATAATAATTTACATGCTCCAGAAGGAAGAAGCCACCTTTCATGATTGTAGCCCTTAGTAGGTTCTTCAGGAGAAGTCATTTAAAGGAAAAGTTTAAAAAACCCGAGACAGGAAAGTGAAGGTGCCCAATACGCCATAGTCTGCTGCTAGGTACCAACCATTTACAGAACACTAAGCATTGAATCATATCTATTTCAACAGCTGTTCCATGCAAACATTAGATATTTTCAAATATGGCTGTCGGCTGATCAGTAAAGGACTACAATCTTATCGTACAGGATACGTAACCTCAATGTAGGTAAGGCTTATCACCCAGAGCAAGACCTTATCAGGGCTTATAGAAACTAAACCTAACAGACAATGCATATTTGTAAGCTGCTAAAAACCTTTCGATTAAAACAGTTAAAGACAAAGCAGAGGAAAACTCACATTGTGTGTAACATATTAAATCTTTTCATCAAATTACTGAATTAGTAAAGTGTTCTTCCGAGTAAATTATTGTAAATTATTAGTCACACATACACACGTGCATGTATATATCCTGGTCAAATATTAGTCACACATACACATGTGCATGTATATCCTCGTCAAATATTAGTCACACATACACATGTGCATGTATATATCCTGGCCAAGTATTAGTCACACATATACACGTGCATGTATATATCCTGGTCAAATATTAGTCACACATAAACATGTGCATGTATATCCTCGTCAAATATTAGTCACACATACACATGTGCATGTATATATCCTGCTCCATACATATGCAGCTCATCAGATGAACTATTATGAGCTGGGTATTGGTAGTCTCATTTAAATTGAGGCTTTCTTATGCTGCACATTATCACTTTGTCCATTAGCCCAAAAATCATTTCAAATACATGTCATACCCAGCATATGACAAGTCATACACAGCATATTACATGTCATACACAGCATATGACAAGTCATACACAGCATATTACATGTCATACACAGCATATTACATGTCATACACAGCATATTACATGTCATACACAGCATATTACATGTCATACACAGCATATTACATGTCATACACAGCATATTACATGTCATACACAGCATATTACATGTCATACACAGCATATTACATGTCATACACAGCATATTACATGTCATACACAGCATATTACATGTCATACACAGCATATTACATGTCATACACAGCATATTACATGTCATACACAGCATATTACATGTCATACACAGCATATTACATGTCATACACAGCATATTACATGTCATACACAGCATATTACATGTCATACACAGCATATTACATGTCATACACAGCATATTACATGTCATACACAGCATATTACATGTCATACACAGCATATTACATGTCATACACAGCATATTACATGTCATACACAGCATATTACATGTCATACACAGCATATTACATGTCATACACAGCATATTACATGTCATACACAGCATATTACATGTCATACACAGCATATTACATGTCATACACAGCATATTACATGTCATGCACAGCATATTACATGTCCGCCTGTTTCTAAACATTTCCTTCAGGTTGGTAAGTATGGATTATGAAAAGTTTCTTGTTACACAACCAATAAGTGTTTCTATGTGACGTTTCGATGACTAGATCGGTATATACTCTGTCAGCTTCATCAGACAAGTGAAGTGTATGCACACCAAGGTGTAAAATGTGTACGAGTTGTTCACAAATCGATGTTGATTCGGCTACGCTGTAAACTTATGCCCAGTAGTTGTTAAATATGTACCGTATGACTTGATTCAGCTACACTTTGATTAATACTTGGTCATAGATGTGGGAGAAACGATGCACTTAGAATCATTAGGAAACGCTTAGAATTAGACAGATCCTTGCGTAAGAATCATTAGGAAATGCTTAGAATTAGACAGATCCTTGCGTCAGAACACAAACCTTCAGGACATCGTTGATTTGCTGGAATTTGTGCTGACAACAACATATTTTAGTTTCCGAAACAACATCTATCAACAACGCTTCGGCACTGTTGTGTGTAGTCCAGTGTCTCCCAATGTGGCCAATTTGTTCATGGAATATCTAGAGCAGGAAGCAATAGCCACTGCCCCCATAGAACGCAAGCCTAGCTCATGGAAACAATATGTTGACGACATACTTGAGATATTCACGAAGGCGTCACAGAAGGATTTGACCCGCATATCAACACCATAGATGCCACTAACAATATCAAATTTACATGTGAGGAAGAAACCAACAGCACAATGCCCTAGCTAGACACTCTTCTGGTAAAGAAAGAAGACAGAACCGTGAAGGTATTCGTCTAAAGAAAAAAGAACCATACGACCAATACCTGAACTTCAATCCTTTGCACCAGAAGTTAGGCGTCGTACGAACATTGCTCAACAGATGTGATACAATAGTCACAGAACAACAGGACAAAATACAAGAGCAGAGCAATGAAAACCTGTGCATATCCAGAATGGGCCCTAAAACAGGTACAAAACAGTGTGAAAGTAAAGGGAAGGACAAGAAAAGGACAATCAAGGGTACATCCGAATATAAAAGAAATCTAAACTCCTTGTTTGTTAATATCAAAGTTTTCCTTTCTACACAAACCATGTATGTATTAAACATACAATTTTGATACGTACATTGTTTGTGTAGAAAGTAAAAATTTGATATAACAGTGCACATATTTCCAAACTGATGAATCTTATTGAAAACTCTTTGTATATTGTCGTTTTATAAACTTCTATGAGGCATAAAATATCAGACAATGAAATCGGTCATTTCCGTTCATTTAGGAGAAATATTTATATATTTAACGTTTTCCCTAATCCAATTGATAAATTATACTTTCATTAATAAGTTTTAAGCAAAAATTAAAAAAAAAAATCCTGATCTCTGTTACGACAGTTGTCATCTAAATTTACATACACTTAAAGAAAGTGTGATAAACAATTACATTTTCTTCCTTAAAATCATTTCGATCCTCCTTTTTAGACACTCTTACCACACAAGAAACATGATACACATAGGCATCAGTATAGGCATTACAAGCCTAACTGGGTATTGATTTTCTACAGCAAAGAGGGAGAAATAAATACCATTAAACAGCGATTCTCTAGGTAAACATGACAGTGGAAGAAACTCAATATTACAACTTGTCACTGTCATGTGCCAGGGATTTCACTTGATATGGAAATCATTATATTGGTATGTTGGAACTTGCAGAAGTCGATATACAATCCATAGCTAGTCTTTACAAGGCCAATTATAACACCATCTATACTACATTTTCTGGATTGACATATCCAAGCAGTGATTTTTTTTTGGTGCATACAAATGTAATACAATTAGCAATATATAATATACATAGTTCTCAAAAATGTTCTTTATCTGAAGTCAAAAGTTTTGAATATTTAAAATGTTGAATTTGATTTGATCAATTTGAAATTATGACTTGCTTCAAATAGCAAATGCTTAGAAAAGGTTTTTCATGAAACTGAATAAATATTAAGTTTAATACAAAGTGTTCCCTGAACGAAAAAAGACTGAAGACATGATCAAAAAACAAAATTGTCAAAAACCGCACAAAAATCTGTCAGCCCACTGCCGATATCTTGATGTGTAAAGTGTACGACTTTTACCTGTCCTACGTGGGCGCCTTTGTAGAGTTTGCTCACGGTATTGGAAAAAACAGGCGAAGTCTTTAAATCTGGTTGTGCATCTTTAAAAGTAACCAGACCAAGTATTGTCAGCTTGATGTGTCGTTTTGTGTTGTAGGTTTTCGTTAAAAAAAAAAGTATTAAATAGAATATCTTACGATGTCTTTTTGATAACTAATGTTGGTACTACTGAAGGCACTGTTAGATATCCTATTGATGATAACTATAACCTGCTGAAGATTGTTTTCCTAATTTTTAGTTCATCAAGATTACCTTGGAGGCAATGGGATGGTACGTGGAGGAGGATATCTTCGAGGACATGACCCCCCATGGCATGAAGACATTCAGGAACATCATTGGGACTTACGACATCAGTAAACCCCAAAGACTTGTCTTGGCTGCTCATTATGATTCTAAAAATATCACATCATCTAAAGGTCAGGAGTTTTTGGGAGCAACAGACTCAGCTGTTCCTTGTGCCATCTTATTGGATGTAGCCAGACAGCTGGACTGTCTTCTCACCAAGGGCAATGGCAAAATGGTCAGTATGTGTTTAGAATTGGTTTGTGTCTGGTATTGAGTTTTCAAGTTAAGGTCAATATCTAGAAGGAAACATAATATGTATTCCAAAACATAAATAGATAAAATTCAATTAGTGTAACATACCTCTCTGGTCATTTCACTTAGTTTGGCCACCAAAACCTAGTGTGTTGTCTCTACAGACTAGGTAGTCTGCTGGTAGTACAACACTAATTATGTACTCAGATTGCTTGTCACAATAAGCTGATTGCATTGTATCAAATCAGCTGGCCATGCTTAAGACTTGTTACGCTTCGTCTGATGATCACTGCTAGATTAACACTGTATCCACTCTGTTGTTCAGCCAACACTGCCTGGATATAGTGTAGTGTAATACTTGTTACACTTCGTCTGGTGAACACTGCTAGATTAACACTGAACCCACTCTGTTGCTCAGCCAACACTGTCTGGATATAGTGGAGTGTAAGACTTGTTAACACTGTATCCACTATGTTGTTCAGCCAACACTGCCTGGATATAGTGTAGTGTAAGTCTTGTTACACTTCGTCTGATGATCAATGCTAGATTACCCCTGTATCCACTCTGTTGTTAAGCCAACACTGTCTGGATATAGTGTAGTGTAAGTCTTGTTACCCTTCGTCTGATGATCACTGCTAGATTATCACTGTGCCCACTCTGTTGTTCAGGCAACACTGTCTGGATATAGTGTAGTGTAAGACTTGTTAAGCTTCGTCTGATGATCAATGCTAGATTAACACTGTATCCACTCTGTTGTTCAGCCAACACTGTCTGGATATAGAGTAGTGTAAGACTTGTTACACTTCGTCTGGTGATCACTGCTAGATTAACACTGAACCCACTCTGTGGTTCAGCCAACACTGTCTGGATATATAGTGTAGTGTAAGACTTGTTAACACTGTATCCACTCTGTTGTTCAGCCAACACTGTCTGGATATATAGTGTAGTGTAAGACTTGTTAACACTGTATCCACTCTGTTGTTCAGCCAACACTGTCTGGATATAGTGTAGTGTAAGACTTGTTAAACTTCAACTGGTGATCACTGCTAGATTAACACTGTATCCACTTTGTTGTTCAGCCAAAACTGTCTGGATATAGTGTAGTGTAAGACTTGTTAAGCTTCGTCTGATGATCAATGCTAGATTAACACTGTATCCACTCTGTTGTGCAGGCAACACTGTCTGGATATAGTGTAGTGTAAGACTTGTTAAACTTCAACTGGTGATCACTGCTAGATTAACACTGTATCCACTTTGTTGTTCAGCCAACACTGTCTGGATATAGTGAAGTGTAAGACTTGTTACACTTCGTCTGATGATCACTGCTAGATTAACAATGTATCCACTCTGTTGTTCAGCCAACACTGTCTGAATATAGTGTAGTGTAAGACTTGTTACACTTCATCTGGTGATGACTGCTAGATTAACACTGTATCCACTTTGTTGTTCAGCCAAAACTGTCTGGATATAGTGTAGTGTAAGACTTGTTACGCTTCGTCTGATGATCACTGCTAGATTAACACGGTACCCATTCTGTTGTTCAGGCAACACTGTCTGGATATAGTGTAGTGTAAGACTTGTTAAACTTCAACTGGTGATCACTGCTAGATTAACACTGTATCCACTTTGTTGTTCAGCCAAAACTGTCTGGATATAGTGTAGTGTAAGACTTGTTACCCTGCGTCTGATGATCACTGCTAGATTAACACTGTACCCACTCTGTTGTTCAGCCAACACTGTCTGGATATATAGTGTAGTGTATGACTTGTTAACACTGTATCCACTCTGTTGTTAAGCCAACACTGTCTGGATATAGTGTAGTGTAAGACTTGCTACACTTCATCTGGTGATCACTGCTAGATTAACCCTGTATCCACTCTGTTGTTCAGGCAACACTGTCTGGATATAGTGTAGTGTAGATCAAACTAAAATTACAGTATTATATAATCTCAGATTGGAGTTTTCATTTATGTAAAAAGTTGTGCCCTTTGCATTTGGGTGATTCTCATTTTTAACATAGTTCCTGTTTAGTGTTACCATTGAAACAAATAGAAGAAACTATGTAATTTGGTGCTTCAGACCTTTTCTCAACTTCAACTCTCAAACTATTCCACCTATATTCGAGAAAATTGGTACTATTTGGATTTTTTATGGTAATGTGTAGATCAAACTAGCATTTAAAAGATCATTGATGACATAAATATACACTTACCTTGGTTAAGGAATTCAACAACCACTACAATCATTCCTAGTCCACAGTAGGTACTTTGTGACATTGAGATTGTCCATCTTTTGGTGACACATTTTATATAAGCCGTCCGTGAAAATTTGTATTTGATTACAGGCAGAAAATCTTACACCCCAACTTGTATTTTTTGATGGAGAAGAAGCTTTCCTTGAATGGACGGCCCATGACTCCTTATATGGAGCCCGACACCTTGCAGCAAAATGGGCTGATTCACCACATCCCATATTTAACGAAAAAAGTTATTTATCTTCCATAGTGAGTATAAATGACTAGAAACACTGTTAGTGTGACATGTTCACCTTTTGATGTAAATTAATATTGTCTTTGTTGCACACTTAATTTCACTGTAAACAAATTATCATCTGAATTTGGACAACTAAATATCTGACAAATAAATTACAAAGAATTTTCATGATCAAGAAAAAAGAAATAGTGCGAAGAAACAAGGTTCCACAATTTCATCAGCTAAATGGAATATCAATTGAACTATTCAGGGATGTACACAATGTCCTAACTTGAGCCGTGGCCCCTTCTCATCGACTATAGGAGAAGGTGGATAGCACCTTTGGTGTCTTAGTGAGAAATGACAAGTTGAATGGGTTTTAATACTGTTTTTATTTATTTTTTCTAGACAGCATTTGTATTGCTTGATCTCATTGGATCAACAGATGTGACATTTACAAGCTTCTTCCCACAAACAGAAGACTTATTTGAATACCTTGTAAAAGTTGGTGAGTTATGTGGCCTGTATGCCAAAATGATGGTAAATTTTACTGGTACTTTACTGCGGATCATGCTGACAAAATTTCTAATTCAAAAATTGATTTTTTTTTTCAAAGCATTTTCATTTCAGTAATAATTTCAATAACTTAAGTATACATATTCAATACTTACACACCATCTTTGTAGCCCCAAAACATAAGAATTCAAAAGTCCTGTCTTACTTTCCTTCACATGACCCATATCTTGATGATAGAGATACAGAATGATCTCACTTCCTCTTCCTTTTATGGTGCCCGCATGGTGCTGACGGCTTTTGCTATGCTCCATTTTTGACCTTTTTCAGGCTGTTTCGGTTTGATTGTTTTTTGCGCAGTTTGTGTGCTATATACCCATCTGTTGCTCCCATCTGGTGCTATATACCCATCTGGTGCTCCCATCTGGTGCTATATACCCATCTGGTGCTCCCATCTGGTGCTGTATACCATCTGGTGCTATATACCCATCTGGTGCGATAAACCCATCTGGTGCAATAAACACATCTGGTGCGATAAACCGATCTGGTGCTCCCATCTGGTGCTTTATACCCATCTGGTGCTATATACCCATCTGGTACTATATACCCATCTGGTGCGATAAACACATCTGGTGCTCCCATCTAGTACTATATACCCATCTGGTGCTATATACCATCCGGTACTATATACCCATCTGGTGCTATATACCCATCTGGTGCTATATACCCATCTAGTACTATATACCCATCTAGTACTATATACCCATCTGGTGCGATATACCCATCTGGTGCTTTATACCCATCTGGTGCGATAAACACATCTGGTACTATATACCCATCTGGTGCGATAAACCGATCTGGTGCTCCCATCTGGTGCTTTATACCCATCTGGTGCTATATACCCATCTGGTACTATATACCCATCTGGTGCGATAAACACATCTGGTGCTATAAACCCATCTGGTGCTCCCATCTAGTACTATATACCCATCTGGTGCTATATACCCATCTGGTACTATAAACCCATCTGGTACGATGTACCCATCTTCACTTGTTTGTACACGGAGTTATTTTACTTTAGATACTGTAATCAATAGGTAAAGGTGACCAAGCATTTTACTTTAGATACTGTTATCAATAGGTAAATGTGACCAAGCTATATACCCATCTGGTGCTCCCATCTGGTGCTATATACCCATCTGGTGCGATAAACCGATCTGGTGCTCCCATCTGGTGCTTTATACCCATCTGGTGCGATAAACACATCTGGTACTATATACCCATCTGGTGCGATAAACACATCTGGTACTATATACCCATCTGGTGCGATAAACACATCTGGTGCTCCCATCTAGTACTATATACCCATCTGGTGCTATATACCCATCTGGTGCGATAAACCGATCTGGTGCTCCCATCTGGTGCTTTATACCCATCTGGTGCGATAAACACATCTGGTACTATATACCCATCTGGTGCGATAAACACATCTGGTGCTATAAACCCATCTGGTGCTCGCATCTAGTACTATATACCCATCTGGTGCTATATACCCATCTGGTACTATATACCCATCTGGTGCGATAAACACATCTGGTGCTATAAACCCATCTGGTGCTCCCATCTAGTACTATATACCCATCTGGTGCGATATACCCATCTGGTGCTTTATACCCATCTGGTGCGATAAACACATCTGGTGCTCCCATCTAGTACTATATACCCATCTGGTGCGATATACCCATCTGGTGCTTTATACCCATCTGGTGCGATAAACACATCTGGTACTATATACCCATCTGGTGCGATAAACACATCTGGTGCTATAAACCCATCTGGTGCTCCCATCTAGTACTATATACCCATCTGGTGCGATATACCCATCTGGTGCTTTATACCCATCTGGTGCGATAAACACATCTGGTACTATATACCCATCTGGTGCGATAAACACATCTGGTACTATATACCCATCTGGTGCGATAAACACATCTGGTACTATATACCCATCTGGTGCGATAAACACACCTGGTGCTATAAACCCATCTGGTGCTCCCATCTAGTACTATATACCCATCTGGTGCGATATACCCATCTGGTGCTTTATACCCATCTGGTGCTATATACCCATCTGGTACTATAAACCGATCTGGTACGATGTACCCATCTTCACTTGTTTGTACACGGAGTTATTTTCCTTTAGATACTGTAATCAATAGGTAAAGGTGACCAAGCATTTTACATTAGATACTGTTATCAATAGGTAAATGTGACCAAGGATTTTACTTTAGATACTGTTATCAATAGGTAAAGGTGAACAAGCATTTTACTTTAGATACTGTTATCAATGAGTAAAGGTGACCAAGCATTTTAAGATACTGTTATCAATAGGTAAAATCTTTGTATGGGCTTTGGATCTCCCTCTCCCCATCTTCAAACTCCCATTTTCAAGGTCCCAGGGGTCAAATCTTTGACCGACTTCTTCTGAAGAACCAAGAGGCCTAGGGTGATGATATTTACTTTAGATACTGTTATCAATGGGTAAATGTGACCAAGAATTTTACTTTAGATACTGTTATCAATGGGTAAAGGTGACCAAGCATTTTAAGATACTGTTATCAATAGGTAAAATCTTTGTATGGGCTTTGGATCTCCCTCTCCCCATCTTCAAACTCCCATTTTCAAGGTCACAGGGGTCAAATCTTTGAACGACTTCTTCTGAAGAACCAAGAGGCCTAGGGTGATGATATTTGGCCAGTGACATGCTGGGATGAAAAGCTACCTATTTGTTAAAACAAATGACCTTCACTTATTTTCAAGGTCACATGGGTCAAATATGTTAAAATCTTTGAACGACTTCTGATGAATAACCAAAAGGCCTAGGGTGATGATATTTGGCCTGTAACATGCTGAAATGAAGGGCTACCAAGTTTTTTCAAACTAATGACCTTCACCCATTTTCAAGGTCACAGGGGTCAAATATGTTTAAAACCTTTAAACAACTTCTTCTGAATACTGAATTTACTAGTAAATATGTGAAATGACAAACTCACTTTGAAGATTGTATTTTATACACAGCAGTATTAAGTTTAAATCAAAAGTTACCTCAAGGTCAATTTACCGTTAACATGACTCGATCAAACGGATTAAAGAAAAGAAGAGAAAAGATTGAACTGACAAAGAACTAATGAAGATGATACAATGGTGGGCGCCAGGATCCCTCTGGGATCTCTTGTTTGAAATGTGGACTCTAATTGTTCAAGCTACTGTTTTTTTTAGCAGCTATAATTTTGTGTACCGTAAAAACCCATGTAATTTGCGCACCTGTGTAATTTGCGCAGGTACTTTTTGAGGCTGAAAATCAGGAAAAAAGCTTCTACTCGAATATTTTACGCACCTAAAAAATCTGGGAAAAAAACGATGTTCATGCTCCGAAAATCGATCTCTGAATATTTTTAAAAAAATATATTTCTATGATTTTTTGTTCATTGATGTAAAATGATATTTAAAACCAAGAAAAAACTGCGTAAAATGTGTATTTTGTTGCTTGTTTTCTTTGAATTATCTGATCACACTTGACACACACGTGTGCGCATATCGGCATACATCAATTCATTTTAGCAATATTTTACATAAAACATTTACTTGCTTACAAAAACATATCAATTAATAAGTAATTCGATGTTCAGTAACCGCTGGTGCATATCTATGGTGAAAGGCATAATTAGATACCTTTTATTGATCATAATTACGATCATTGAGAAGGGCTCATCATGGCGGCTTACGTCACTTCAAACCAGGTCATGTCACAGTTCAGTTTGGCTACGGAATTAGATTATCTAAGTCCGTGGTTTGGCAATATTTTTTACAAATTACAATGCAGTAATTAGCTAACACTATCTCTGTGATTACCCGTTAACAATAGCTCTACTAATTGAAATGATTTGCATTCGCGATTGACGGACCGTGTTGTTGTTTTTTTCACTCACCAACACGTGGCGTGAATTACGAAGCCCTACTGCATTGTCATAACAACAGACTGATTTGACTGATTAGGGATTATAAAACATATGTTTATACTAGAAGCGTGGACAATCAATACATCCTCTTCAAATCTACTCCAAGAAAAACAAGAGGCCCAAGGGCCTTAGCGGTCACCTGGGTTATATCATAGGTACTGGTAGCTTTATTTTATTGTTCAGATGTGATGTGGAAATCAGCATGTAAACTAAGTGAAATACAATACTTGTCTTGTCATCAAAGGATAAGAATTTTAAAATATTTGTAAATGTTCCCTTTGGGGCCCCGCTCTAACCCCTGGGGATGGGGCAGGAATTCCAAGTTTACAATTTGATACTGTCATCCACCAAAGATGATTCTGACCAAGTAAAAATAATTTCCAACAGAAAATTGTCAAAATATACCCAAAAGTGTTGTTTCCCTATATAAACTATAGTAAACTTTACCCCCTCCCCAAGGGAAAACGGATAGCTCGGGGGT
>NW_018405581.1:252418-264865 GCF_002113885.1 Mizuhopecten yessoensis
CAGACTATTTTTACGATGCTTCATTTAATAAATATTGAAATAATTCACGAGGTTATTATCAATCACGTGTTTACGTAATGTTAGACGCGAGATCAACATGAAAGTGAGCGGGGAAAAAAACATGCTATACGTATACGCATAGGCGATTTGAAAAAACCTTACAGAACTTACATGGAACGGAGCTTAAATTGAACAACTACATTTTCGTAATAGTATGGGGAAACGCACCGAGATGTCGAAACGTAATGTCGTAAGTTGATCGGCGATTCTCTGGCATAGGAATTTGGCTAAACTTTTTTTGTTAACGGTTACCTACCTATTTAATAATACTTTTCACATAAACTCACATAACAACACATTATGTATCTTTTATTAATGTTTGACATAAATAAATTTGTTGACCGTCATTTGTCTTAGAGTTCCGTGTACCAAGGGAAATAATCCAAGATGGCGATCTCCCAGAATCGTCGATATTTTCCTGAAAAAAACTTGAAATTTTCTATACCTGTGTATTTTACGCACCCCCCACTTTGGGTATTAAATTTCTGGAAAAAAAGTGTGCAAATTACATGGGTTTTTACGGTAGGTCTTCTTCAAACAGGATTGACAATATTTATTACATTTTGCTTGATTTAACGACAGGGGCTTGTTGTGCTGTGATAAAAAAAATCATTTAACTGATTGACTCATAAAATCAATATCTATATACATATTTTTTCTAACTACTTAAAATTTCAACTGAAATATACATGTACATGAACAAAGAGAAATTGTATACCATCTCTGGTGATTATAGAAATATCGATAGATATCTGTACTTATAAAGGAAATAGTTTACCATAGTTAAACTCGCATGAAAGGTTTCTCATTTCAAGTTTGTTATCTGAAGTAGTCTGTTATAGGGAGATTTAGAAAAAAAGAAATGAGTTAGTCTGATTTTGATATGTTTGTTATATATATATATATATATATACATCAGGTACACATATACATGGTAGATTTAGATAGTTTGTACATGCCCCCAATCCCCTGTGTCTACTGTGTTCGCCACACCAACAGCTTAGGGGTTATTCAGTTACATGTAGCTGGTATATACAGCTGGCCTGGTGGTATAGTAATGAATTGTGACATCGTTGTGGGGTACATGTACATAAATAAAATTAGTTGATGGAGTTACTAATAACAATAAAGTTTCACAGGGAACCTCAAGTTTCAATCACACAATCACAACTATATTTCAGTGGCAGGTTTAAGGATGGTTGCTAAGGCAATTTACATAACTACCCTCTGACAGATATATTTTTTCTATACAATATATCTTCCAATGGGCGGATTGGTTGGGTGGTAACACTTAGGCCTTCCATGCAGGCGGCCGTCTCTGGAAATACCAGAGAGATCTTTCTCAAATTTTGGCCAACAGGCAGCCATCTTGGATTTTGACAGTGAAGGTATGTTATGGCTATTTATCGGAAAGTGCTGGAGGGATCTTTCTCAAATTTTATATGTAGGTTCCCCTTGGTCTGTAGTTGTGCCTGTTTAATTTTATTACTGATCGAATAAACAAAATGGCCAACAGGCCACTATCTTGGATTGTGACATTAAAGGTTTGTTAGCGCTATTTCTCAGGAAGTATGATAGGGATCTTTCCTAAATTTGTTATGTAGGCTCCCCTTGGTCTGTAGTTGTGCATGTTTAATTTTGAGAATGATCAGATAAACAAAATGGCGGACAGGCAGCCATCTTGGATTTTGACAGTGAATGTTTATTATCAATATTTCTCAATAAGTACTGGAGAGATCTTTCTCAAATTTAACATGTAGATTCCCCTTGTTCTGTAGTTGTGCATGTTTTTTTTTTTTTTTTTTTTTTTTTTTTTTGGTTTTAACATTTTATATCACGCTCCCGGACATTTTATTTTTATATCTACTATCACTGACGTGGGTAAACCAACAAACAAGGTTATCAGTCTCTTGTAATGAGGGTGTTTGTCGACTACTTGGTGTAATAGGCTAGTATATTTAGCTCAAAAATAAGGAGTAATTCAACCTCATGACCGAAGGGTTGCGGGTTCGCGCCACGGCACGGCAATGTGTTGTATCTTGTTCCAGTCTACTCAGCTGTAAATGAGTTCGTGGTTGGGCAGGGCTAGAATTGTTGAATGCTAGCTGTTAGCGCCGAAATGGCAGCTCCGGCTGTATGCTATCCAGGGAGTTGAGAAAAGTATTGTCTGGTTGCAAAGGCCCTATAACTACGGATATTAATTTGTGAACCGCTTTGAGACGACCTACGAATTAGGTTGTGATAAAGCGGTATATAAGAACCTCAAATTATTATCAATTAATTATCACTTGGTATCTAAGCCACCTTGTTGTGCATGTTTAATTTTGAGAATGACCAGATAAACAAAATGGTCGACATGCAGCTATCTTGGATTTTTACAGTGAAAGTTTGTTATCGCTATTTCTTAGGAAGCACTGTTGAGGGTAACATAGTGGAGGAATTCATTTCCAGTTGGTATTAGCTCAGATAGTACCTGGTATTTAATATGTGAACCTAACCAGGTTCTGTTAATGGCAGAATACGTTTGTCCGTGAATGTTATAAAATCTCTGATATCGCTTATTTTTATTTCCTATGTGTGCAATTTTACTATGACTACCTTATAAGCTCACCTGGTCTGAAGCAATTTCTTCAAACATTTCCTTCTTAATCACTGATTGGAAATTAACCAAGTTTGATATGGAACCTTAACATTTGAGATCCACAAGATATGATATACAATTGATTGGTATAAAGAAACATGTACACATATGCTACCAAGATTGACTTGGGATCTGGCCCCACCCTTGGAGACTTAGTCCCTGGATCATAACTTTGAAACAGATGAAATATCCACCCCATAACCTTATATAAAATTGCTTTGCATAAAGAGACAAACATAATCATGCTTCAAGAATCGGCCTTGGGGTCGGCTCCCACCCTTACTTTGTCCTTTGGGGTCGGCTCCCACCCTTACTTTGTCCCTTAGGGTCGGCTCCCACCCTTACTTTGTCCCTTGGGTTGGCTCCCACCCTTACTTTGTCCCAGGGCAGTAACATTTGAGATCTTTACCCTATTACAATACATACTATTGCTGAGCATGAACAGTTTTATACATATATAATACCAGGATTCACCCTGAGAACTTGCCCTATCTCTGGGATCTTATTTGCCATACTAAGTTGAATGGCTTAAATATTAACCTTTTTCTCGACAACAGTAGAAACTATATAAATTATGATATATGTGAATTATATGTTAAAACTGTTAAAAAATATGTGTTGGGACCATGCAATAAAGAAAAAGAATGGCCTTCCTGTACCTTGATAGCAATCTGGGAGCTGTCGGTCACTTAATCCCCTTCCAACTGACAATGACTCTGGAGGCTGTAACATCAGGCAAAAGCAACATCTGTTCACATGTTTGCATGCAACAGTCCAAGGACCTGGCAAAATGGTGTTGGTGACCTGGAATGCCAGGGGAAGAAATTAAGTTAAAAATGGTTGAGATCTAATTACAGTAACCTTTATGTGCTTGCTGGCATAAAGAGACAAACAGTCGTGCTACCAGGAAAACCTGGAGAAATGGTCTCCGAGTCATAACATGCAAACAGGTGATATCATTCCCTATATGACCATATGCACATAAATATAAACAAACCATATTTCCTCGACCCTTTTGACCTGGGAATCATGCAGTTATTTGTAAAGGAAGAATGTAGCTCCACTTGACTGGGCAAAAACAGGGTAATTAGGGTGTTTTATGAATTTGAAAGCCTTCTCCCCTGAACAGTAGATTATATGTCAACGAGATTACTATAAGACATCCTTTAGGCCAGCATTGTAATTAACAGGAATATTTCTTAATTATCACGTATCCAGGTGAGTGTTACAGGCCTTCTGAGCCGATAACTCCAATATAGTAGGCTTGATTAGAAAACATCTGTTGTTAGCATTCACATTTTATAATGGTTTAAAGCGCTGCAGTGATCTTTTTGACAGAGACGTAATGCTAAAGGGAGTTAAAAATAATATAATTCAATATTGATATTTGTGATATTTCTTTTTTCTAACAGAAGAAACATTGACTGAGAAAAAATTCCTGAATTCAACGGGACTCGAAAGACGCCAAAAGCTATTTCACTCAAGTAGATACAGCGGTTTTATGGGTGGCGGTATAGAGGATGACCATAAACCTTTTGAGAAGAGAGGTAAATCAGATTCCAAACACAAAATGATTACAGAAAGGTTACACTGTAGTTTAAGGTCCTATTCCACTATTTAGTCTGTCATCAACATGTTGCAAATCGGAGAACATTGCAATTAAATTTTGGATTTCCTTTTCCTTTACATCAATCATTGTTAATAAGTTGTGCATTAATTTTCCAAAATCTATTCTTGTTATTAAATAAGCACTCACACTGGCATGGACTTCCTTTCGCCCAGGATTACCATCAAACCACTATGTAATTGTTGCTATGAAATGCAGCAAGGAAGTTCTAATCTGTAGACGTCTTTGTAGGGTTGTTTAATTATTATTTTTAGTTCATAACTATATATAGGATCTTACATGAGTTTTCATTTCATATGAAATTTGTGAAACATGTCGAAGAATTTTTCAATTGAGGCGAGCTTAAATGAAAAATTTGTGACTTATTCATAGCTTTGACAAAAGTACCAATCGGTCTTGAAACGTTGCGGCATGTTTAATACGTACATTGTTTGTGTAGAAAGTAAAACCTTGATATTATATATTTCCAAACTGATGAATCTTATTGAATAGATGTTTTTCGTCTTTTTACATTTTCAGGTGTTCCCATACTGCATCTGATCTCATATCCATTCCCTAAAGTTTGGCACAAGATGTCGGACAATGGCAAGGCAATTGATTATGCGGTTACTGAAAACTTTAACCGTATCTTTCGGACATTTGTAGCAGATTTTCTCCATCTAGATGCAAACCATAATGGCTGTCGTCGACGGCGAAAGTAACATTACCATGGCAACTTATTCAGCGAGCTTTTCAAGGACTGTGATATTGGGATATGCAAACTGTCTTTGCTCGGCCTGTCTATATTTTGTTAATCTGACAAGGTTAATTTTTATGTTAAGTAATATGATTTTCAAAAATATATATTCTTATGAAATGAGACTGTGTTGTATTTGCAGATGATTTTTTTTAAATTCTAGGGTATATACATTTTATTCTACAGAATTCATTTATTGTTCTTAAAAGATTATTTATTTTGCTCCTACATAAAGCAGAACTGTAAGCTAAAGGCTAAGTAAGGCAAAGCATTGCAAAGCAATCCATAGTCTCCCACAAGTAATGATTTCTTAATTTACTGAGCTGTACACTTATTTAAGTATATAGGTCACTGACATTCTTCCTGCTCATGCCAAAAGAAACTTGCATACCAAATCTTGTTAGCCCTGATGAACGAGTTTTGCTGAAATCGTCCTAGTAGTTAGGGAAGAATGATCAGGACAAAGGTTTTTAACAAAGGGCCATAACTCCTTTAAAAGGGTCGAAATAAAAAACCACCACCTAGTAACCCTGATGCACGACACCGGGGGGTAATTAATATCTGTAAACTGTCATTGAAATTGGCCAAGAAGTTTAGGAGGCAGACAAATGTTTTTTTCAAAAAAGGGCCAAAACTCCCTTAAATAAAAGGGTCAGAATAAATCAATAAAAGGGTCAGAATAAAAAAATACTACTTGTACGCACAACATCGGGAGGCAGTTACCATATCTATTCCAAAAGTTTTAAACAGGACAACTGCGAAATATTAGCCACGCGAAAGAAATCAACTTTACTGTAAAATTTGATTAACTTACGCCAACGCAGGCCGTTTTATCTGAATAATACCAAAGCATGCAATATAAACAAGCATCACAGATCATTTATATAAAAAATCACCAATACACAGGCCAAATACATCCACTTTACAGTCAAATAGAAACTATCTAATCTAACTAACGTCGATACATACCATATGCACCACGTATTCAGAAATAAAGCCAACATATGCTATTAACATCATAAAGCATAACAGATCATATTAGCATAATGAATAATGTCAACACGGGTCATAAATAACATATATTTACATTCGCTCCCATTGAAACTGTGTATGCCGTGACTGTGTATACATTACCGCCAGCACGGGCCAAATACATCCTGTAAAACGCCAGCACGGGCCAAATACATCCTGTAACCAAGCTGTACAGATCACCATAATCAATTATTGAAAGAACTTGAGCCGGTAATAACTAAACAATTTCAAATACTTTTAAATCAATCATTATGTTCTGGTTGTGTGCCATGCATAAGCTTGGAAAGAGGGAAGGATTACAGCTATTTTCAAGAAGGGAGATAAGTAGGTAACTACAGACCAGTCAGTTTAACAAGTATCATAGGTAACTACAGACCAGTCAGTTTAACAAGTATCATAGGTAACTACAGACCAGTCAGTCTAACGAGTATCATAGGTAACTACAGACCAGACAGTTTAACAAGTACCATAGGTAACTATAGACCCAGTCAGTCTAACAAGTATCATAGGTAACTACAGACCAGTAAGTCTAACGAGTATCATAGGTAACTACAGACCAGGCAGTTTAACAAGTACCATAGGTAACTATAGACCCAGTCAGTCTACCAAGTATCATAGGTAACTACAGACCAGACAGTTTAACAAGGACCATAGGTAACTATAGACCCAGTCAGCCTAACAAGTATCATAGGTAACTACAGACCAGTCAGTTTAACAAGTGTCATTGGTAACTACAGACCAGTCGGTTTAACAAGTATCATAGGTAACTACAGACCAGTCAGTCTAACAAGTATCATAGGTAACTACAGACCAGTCAGTCTAACAAGTATCATAGGTAACTACAGACCAGTCAGTCTAACAAGTATCATAGGTAACTACAGACCAGTCAGTCTAACAAGTATCATAGGTAACTACAGACCAGTCAGTCTAACAAGTATCATAGGTAACTACAGACCAGTCAGTCTAACAAGTATCATAGGTAACTACAGACCAGTCAGTCTAACAAGTATCATAGGTAACTACAGACCAGTCAGTCTAACAAGTATCATAGGTAACTACAGACCAGTCAGTCTAACAAGTATCATAGGTAACTACAGACCAGTCAGTCTAACAAGTATCATAGGTAACTACAGACCAGTCAGTCTAACAAGTATCATAGGTAACTACAGACCAGTCAGTCTAACAAGTATCATAGGTAACTACAGACCAGTCAGTCTAACAAGTATCATAGGTAACTACAGACCAGTCAGTCTAACAAGTATCATAGGTAACTACAGACCAGTCAGTCTAACAAGTATCATAGGTAACTACAGACCAGTCAGTCTAACAAGTATCATAGGTAACTACAGACCAGTCAGTCTAACAAGTATCATAGGTAACTACAGACCAGTCAGTCTAACAAGTATCATAGGTAACTACAGACCAGTCAGTCTAACAAGTATCATAGGTAACTACAGACCAGTCAGTCTAACAAGTATCATAGGTAACTACAGACCAGTCAGTCTAACAAGTATCATAGGTAACTACAGACCAGTCAGTCTAACAAGTATCATAGGTAACTACAGACCAGTCAGTCTAACAAGTATCATAGGTAACTACAGACCAGTCAGTCTAACAAGTATCATAGGTAACTACAGACCAGTCAGTCTAACAAGTATCATAGGTAACTACAGACCAGTCAGTCTAACAAGTATCATAGGTAACTACAGACCAGTCAGTCTAACAAGTATCATAGGTAACTACAGACCAGTCAGTCTAACAAGTATCATAGGTAACTACAGACCAGTCAGTCTAACAAGTATCATAGGTAACTACAGACCAGTCAGTCTAACAAGTATCATAGGTAACTACAGACCAGTCAGTCTAACAAGTATCATAGGTAACTACAGACCAGTCAGTCTAACAAGTATCATAGGTAACTACAGACCAGTCAGTCTAACAAGTATCATAGGTAACTACAGACCAGTCAGTCTAACAAGTATCATAGGTAACTACAGACCAGTCAGTCTAACAAGTATCATAGGTAACTACAGACCAGTCAGTCTAACAAGTATCATAGGTAACTACAGACCAGTCAGTCTAACAAGTATCATAGGTAACTACAGACCAGTCAGTCTAACAAGTATCATAGGTAACTACAGACCAGTCAGTCTAACAAGTATCATAGGTAACTACAGACCAGTCAGTCTAACAAGTATCATAGGTAACTACAGACCAGTCAGTCTAACAAGTATCATAGGTAACTACAGACCAGTCAGTCTAACAAGTATCATAGGTAACTACAGACCAGTCAGTCTAACAAGTATCATAGGTAACTACAGACCAGTCAGTCTAACAAGTATCATAGGTAACTACAGACCAGTCAGTCTAACAAGTATCATAGGTAACTACAGACCAGTCAGTCTAACAAGTATCATAGGTAACTACAGACCAGTCAGTCTAACAAGTATCATAGGTAACTACAGACCAGTCAGTCTAACAAGTATCATAGGTAACTACAGACCAGTCAGTCTAACAAGTATCATAGGTAACTACAGACCAGTCAGTCTAACAAGTATCATAGGTAACTACAGACCAGTCAGTCTAACAAGTATCATAGGTAACTACAGACCAGTCAGTCTAACAAGTATCATAGGTAACTACAGACCAGTCAGTCTAACAAGTATCATAGGTAACTACAGACCAGTCAGTCTAACAAGTATCATAGGTAACTACAGACCAGTCAGTCTAACAAGTATCATAGGTAACTACAGACCAGTCAGTCTAACAAGTATCATAGGTAACTACAGACCAGTCAGTCTAACAAGTATCATAGGTAACTACAGACCAGTCAGTTTAACGAGTATCATAGGCAAACTGTTGGAAACAATTGTAAGGAACCGCAATATGGAACATTGAACAAACAACAAGCTTCTAAGTACTCAGCAATTTGGATTTATGAAAGGGAGGTCCACTTTACTCAATATTCTTAAAACTATTAGTGACTGGACGAGAATCATTGATAAAGGGGTGGAATCGAAGTGGTTTATAAGGACATCGTAAAGGCCTGTCACTGTTCCCCACAGAAGGCTAATCAGCAAACAGAAATCATATGGATTGTCAGCAGAACTAGTAAGCTGGATAAAAGGCTTTTGGCTAAAAGACGACAGCAAGTTGTTGTTAATGGTCACACCTCTGAATGGACACAAGGCAGTGTACTTGGACCATAATTGTTTGTTCTGTTGATTTGAATGTCCTACTCTTGGCCGATGATACTAAATTGTATAAAGACACCAGGGTCAATGGCGATGTTCACCAGGACCTAGACAATTCACAACAACGGTTGGACAAATGGTTGCCAAAATTCCACCCAGACAAATGCAAAACAACGTATTCGGGAAAGAAGTAAAGTTGAAATGATCTGCATTAATACCAAGATGTTGATTGTCTGAGAACAACAGTAACGCTAACGGAGGAAATGGAAGAGAAAGACCTTGGGATAATTGTCGACAATTAAGTTTTAGAAATCATATACAAGCCGCCGTAAACAAAGCAAACCGAATACTTAGAGCCATCAGAAAAAACATATACATACTTAGATGACAAATCATTCTGACTACTGTATAATTCTTTAGTTCAACCCAATCTAGAGTATTGGGCTTGTGTATAGAAACCATACAAACAACAGGATATCAAACTACTAGAAAGTGTCCTGTGGAGAGCTACCAAATTACTGCCAGGAATGAATGATGTCCATAGGAGGAAAGATTACAAGATAAAAGGACTCGGGACATTCGCTCAGTCTGGATAAATCAAGGAGCAGACTGGACGTTGGGAAATACTCATTTACTCTACGAATTGTTAGCGACTGGAATTCCCTACCTGAAAACATGATTCAAGCACCAAATATAATAACTTTCGAAAACTGCATTGATAAATTTTGGGAAAGTGATGAAAGGAGAATCATAACAACATTTGAGTGACGTCACATCAAAACATTGTTATTAAGATAACATAGATATGGACTATGAGGCCTGCGTTCAGAATACACTAAGTTAACTAAGTTAATTAACCTACATCGCAAAACATCATGAACAGATTTTCTATTTATAGTAACAGTGACCTTGACCTTTGACCTTCGGACCTAAAAAGTAATCCCTAGCAAGCACTTTTGGTAAGAAAGTACTGCATGAAGTTTGAGTTTGATCGGCCCAAGGAAACACAAGTTATGGCACGAAAACCTCTGTGCGGATGCCGCCGCCGCCGCCGTCGACATAGCAATACCTATGTGTCACCAGTTTTTCCCAGGCGACACAAAAAGGGGCTGAATAGGTAAAGCTGTTACCTGTCCCCTGACCTCCTGCAGTATTGCGGTGCAATTGGGTGAAATGTCTCTCTGATTCTACATTGCTTATTAAACGATTTCATGAAGTTTGATAATAATTTTCTCAATATCAACTTATAATTCAATTCTATTCCTGCCTGTGAAAGTGTTATTTAAATCCAGCGCGAGAGAGTATCTCGAGATTAACCAAACGCGAGGCAGTATCTGGAGATTAAGCCAGCACAAGGCAGTATCTCCAGATTAATCCAGCGCGAATCTTGAGATTAATCCAGGGCGAGACATTATCTCCAGATTAATCCAGCGCAAGACAGTATCTGGAGATTAATCCAGGGCGAGACATTATCTCCAGATTAATCCAGCGCGAGACAGTATCTGGAGATTGATCCAGCGCCAAACAGTATCTCGAGATTAATCCAGCGCAAGACAGTATCATGAGATTAATCCAGCGCGAGACAGTATCTCCAGATTAATCCAGCACGAGACAGTATCTGGAGATTAATCCAGCGCGAGACAGTATCATGAGATTAATCCAGCGCGAGACATTATCTCCAGATTAATCCAGCGCGAGACAGTATCTCGAGATTAATCCAGCGCGAGACAGTACCTGGAGATTAATCCAGCGCGAGACAGTATCTGGAAATTGATCCAGCGCCAAACAGTATCTCGAGATTAATCCAGCGCAACACAGTATCATGAGATTAATCCAGCGCGAGACATTATCTCCAGATTAATCCAGCACGAGACAGTATCTCGAGATTAATCCAGCGCAAGACAGTATCATGAGATTGATCCAGCGCGAGACAGTATCTCGAGATTAATCCAGCGCGAGACAGTATCTCGAGATTAATCCAGCGCAAGACAGTATCTGGAGATTAATCCAGGTCGAGACATTATCTCCAGATTAATCCAGCGCGAGTCAGTATCTGGAGATTGATCCAGCGCCAAACAGTATCTCGAGATTAATCCAGCCCAAGACAGTATCATGAGATTAATCCAGCGCGAGACAGTATCTCCAGATTAATCCAGTGCGAGACAGTATCTGGAGATTAATCCAGCGCGAGACAGTATCTCGAGATTAATCCAGCGCAAGACAGTATCATGAGATTAACCCAGCGCGAGACAGTATCTCCAGATTAATCCAGCACGAGACAGTATCTGGTGATTAATCCAGCGCGAGACAGTATCTGGAGATAAATCCAGCGCGAGACAGTATCTCCAGATTAATCCAGTGCGAGACAGTATCTGGAGATTAATCCAGCGCGAGCCAGTATCTGGAGATTAATCCAGCGCGAGACAGTTTCTCCAGATTAATCCAGTGCGAGACAGTATCTCCAGATTAATCCAGCGCGAGACAGTATCTCGAGATTAATCCAGCGCGAGACAGTTTCTCCAGATTAATGCAGTACGAGACAGTATCTGGAGATTAATCCAGCACGAGACAGTATCTGGAGATTAATCCAGCGCGAGACAGTATCTGGAGATTAATCCAGCGCAAGACAGTATCATGAGATTAATCCAGCGCGAGACAGGATCTCCAGATTAATCCAGCGCGAGACAGTATCTGGAGATTGATCCAGAGCCAAACAGTATCTGGAGATTAATCCAGCGCAAGACAGTATCATGAGATTAATCCTGCGCGAGACAGTATCTCCAGATTAATCCAGCGCGAGACAGTATCTCCAGATTAATCCAGCACGAGACAGTATCTCGAGATTAATCCAGCCCGAGACAGTATCTGGAGATTAATCCAGTGCGAGACAGTATCTCCAGATTAATCCAGCACGAGACAGTATCTGGAGATTAATCCAGCGCGAGACAGGATCTGGAGATTAATCCAGCGCGAGACAGTATCTGGAGATTGATCCAGAGCCAAACAGTATCTCGAGATTAATCCAGCGCAAGACAGTATCATGAGATTAATCCAGCGCGAGACAGTATCTCCAGATTAATCCAGCGCGAGACAGTATCTCCAGATTAATCCAGCGCGAGACAGTATCTCGAGATTAATCCAGCGCGAGACAGTATCT
>NW_018405581.1:268438-275994 GCF_002113885.1 Mizuhopecten yessoensis
TATCTGGAGATTAATCCAGCACGAGACAGTATCTGGAGATTAATCCAGCACGAGACAGTATCTGGAGATTAATCCAGCACGAGACAGTATCTGGAGATTAATCCAGCACGAGACAGTATCTGGAGATTAATCCAGCGCGAGACAGTATCTGGAGATTAATCCAGCGCAAGACAGTATCTCCAGATTAATTCAGCGCAAGACAGTATCTCCAGATTAATCATGCACGAGACAGTATCTCGAGATTAATCCAGTGCGAGACAATATCTGGAGATTAATCCAGCACGAGACAGTATCTGGAGATTAATCCAGCGCGAGACAGTATCTGGAGATTAATCCAGCGCGAGACAGTATCTGGAGATTAATCCAGCGCGAGACAGTATCTGGAGATTAATCCAGCGCGAGACAGTATCTGGAGATTAATCCAGCGCGAGACAGTATCTGGAGATTAATCCAGCGCGAGACAGTATCTGGAGATTAATCCAGCGCGAGACAGTATCTGGAGATTAATCCAGCGCGAGACAGTATCTGGAGATTAATCCAGCGCGAGACAGTATCTGGAGATTAATCCAGCGCGAGACAGTATCTGGAGATTAATCCAGCGCGAGACAGTATCTGGAGATTAATCCAGCGCGAGACAGTATCTGGAGATTAATCCAGCGCGAGACAGTATCTGGAGATTAATCCAGCGCGAGACAGTATCTGGAGATTAATCCAGCGCGAGACAGTATCTGGAGATTAATCCAGCGCGAGACAGTATCTGGAGATTAATCCAGCGCGAGACAGTATCTGGAGATTAATCCAGCGCGAGACAGTATCTGGAGATTAATCCAGCGCGAGACAGTATCTGGAGATTAATCCAGCGCGAGACAGTATCTGGAGATTAATCCAGCGCGAGACAGTATCTGGAGATTAATCCAGCGCGAGACAGTATCTGGAGATTAATCCAGCGCGAGACAGTATCTGGAGATTAATCCAGCGCGAGACAGTATCTGGAGATTAATCCAGCGCGAGACAGTATCTGGAGATTAATCCAGCGCGAGACAGTATCTGGAGATTAATCCAGCGCGAGACAGTATCTGGAGATTAATCCAGCGCGAGACAGTATCTGGAGATTAATCCAGCGCGAGACAGTATCTGGAGATTAATCCAGCGCGAGACAGTATCTGGAGATTAATCCAGCGCGAGACAGTATCTGGAGATACCTGGTTTGGTAGGGATTCACAGTACCGATGAACAGTTCCCCCCATTTTTTTCTCTCCAAATAATCCCCCATATTGTTTTTAGTTGAGTCTTTCCAGGAGTCAACGACAAAACTGGCAACCTGCTCTGATGATCCTCCACTAATGAGTCTTTCCCAGACAAGAAAATTACTCCCACCTTCATTTTCTGGAGTGGGTGCTGTCTGGCTGGAAAAGCTGGAAATCAATGACCTGCTGACATGTGGAAGGAGGTAACACGTCCCTGGTGACATGTGGAAGGAGGTAACACTTCCCTGGTGACATGGGGAAGGAGGTAACACGTCCCTGGTGACATGTGAAAGGAGGTGACACTTCCCTGGTGACATGTGGAAGGAGGTAACACGACCCTGGTGACATGTGGAAGGAGGTAACACGTCCCTGGTGACATGTGGAGGGAGGTAACACTTCCCTGGTGACATGGGGAAGGAGGTAACACGTCCCTGGTGACATGTGGAAAGAGGTAACACGTCCCTGGTGACATGTGGAAGGAGGTAACACGTCCCTGGCGACATGTGGAAGGAGGTAACACTTCCCTGGTGACATGGGGAAGGAGGTAACACGTCCCTGGTGACATGTGGAGGGAGGTAACACGTCCCTGGTGACATGTGGAAGGAGGGAACACGTCCCTGGTGACATGTGGAAGGAGGTAACACACCCCTGGTGACATGTGAAAGGAGGTAACACTTCCCTGGTGACATGTGGAAGGAGGTAACACGACCCTGGTGACATGTGGAAGGAGGTAACACGTCCCTGGTGACATGTGGAGGGAGGTAACACGTCCCTGGTGACATGTGGAAGGAGGGAACACGTCCCTGGTGACATGTGGAAGGAGGTAACACACCCCTGGTGACATGTGAAAGGAGGTAACACTTCCCTGGTGACATGGGGAAGGAGGTAACACGTCCCTGGTGACATGTGGAAAGAGGTAACACGTCCCTGGTGACATGTGGAAGGAGGTAACACTTCCCTGGTGACATGGGGAAGGAGGTTATTTAACACGTCCCTGCTATCCGGGAACCACGGCTGGCTTGTCCATAACGGTGCCACCAGTTCCACTGTTGCTTGATCTCCCACGCTTTTCTGAAAATATGCTGTCCAACACACTAAAAGGAGGTAACAAATACAATAAACCAAGTTCCTTAAACCAGTAGAGAAAGCATCTACTTAATATGAACGCACAAGAATTGGGTACATAAGAGACATTAGTTTGAAGTTAATGTGTGATGCAAATATTTACAATGTTGGGAAATACATAGAAAAATCTCTATTCCGAGTTTCTAGTCCATGTTCGAGCTCATTTTCCTGGATAACCTGTCAGCGTCAACATTATCAATACCTGGTATCTTTCAATGCACGAAAACCACATATGTCTAGCTAATTTATTCAAATCCTCACATTTTCCTCCCATGTTGACAATATCAGTGTAGCAGAACTGGACTGGGTAGATCGTCGGCGACAAGGTAGCTGAATTGGTAGAGCGTCCGTCTAGAGTTTGGAGGGCCCCAGGTTCAAACCCCGGTCTGGCCGTTACATTTTCTTGTTCTCTTGTTACATATTTGGCGAGCTTGCCAACGTTTGTTTCAAGCTTTAGCAGTACACTTAGCGAGGGGATACCCAAATTTGGGTTGTAAATAGTTGTGTCTTCACGGCGAAGAGTTAGAAAAAGGAGGGAGGAATGTAGCGGAACTGGACTGGGTCGATGGTCAGTGACCAGGTAGCTAAATTGGTAGAGCGTTCGTCTAGAATTCAGAGGGTCCCGGGTTTGAAACGCGGTCTAGCCGTTACGTTTTCTTTTTCTCCTGTTACATCTGAAATAGCTACCATACTAAACAAGGAAAGAAGCACATGTGTGCCAGTCATATCTACACAAAAATACCGGAGGGAGTGAAAAACAGCTTTTTATTCTAAAAAAGTAATGTGATGTCTCTGCTCCTCAAATGTCCGCCATCTATAAAGGTCTGAATCTGTCACTAAGTACAGCTCCACAACTGTGTCAGAACTATCTGCAGTAAGAATAATTCTAGGGTCCCCTCGAGACACGGGGTTGAAACTGCTTTGTATATTAGTTATCCACCAATCAAGTTCACACAAAACTTCATCTGATAAGGTCATAGCGCCGTCATAATTCCCACACCGCAATTTTACTTCTGCAGCTATTAATTATTCCCCAAGGCTTTAAACTTCCCACCCTTCGTAATACACTTGGTTTTCTTGTCGCATATTTTGTGTCGTCATTTCCGTATTGTATATCGGGCATTTCAATTTCGTAGTGTAAATTATGATTACACCGGGTAAACAAGAGTACATGTGCGCGACAATTATATGCCAACTCCCCATATCGCAACTTTACTGGGAAATGTGTAATCACACATATTTCGGAAATAAATATTGCTATACAAAGACATAAACTGACTCTAGGGAAGACCAGACAACTTCAAGAAGCGCATGGAATGCACACTGATGTGTTTTGAACACAGGGACCTGAGAATTTGTTACAGCTATATTTGGACCTAAACTAAGGTGTTCAGAGTAATTTTACATGTTTTAGGGGTTTAGTTGGACCTTCGGTAGAAATGACACCCCTATGATCAAATATAGGGCGGAAAGCTCTCGATGTCGAAAAGTCGACCCCACCTAACTTTCTTGCATCAAAACAACATTTCTAGTTGATTTAAACAGGAAAATGCTTAGTACCGTTGGAAAGATGGATAATTTTTCTTTTAAAAACCTCCTATATGCATGTAAATTGTGCTCTCCTTCCGCAGAAATTAACTCTGTTTTCTCCAAAAACACATTTTTACCGAAAGTTGATCTAAACCTACTCCCATAACATGAGAGGCCGCTGGTCGGCCTTTTTTCAATCGGATATGATTTTACCGACTGCGGCGCCTGTCAAAAGTTTTTCGCCATGTAAAACCTCTAACATTGTTGGAGTAATCTAAACCCAGAAGTCAGTTAAAGTTTTTAACATATTTGACCCCTGTGATCAGAACAGTAGCGAAGGTCATTCATTTGAACAAACTTGGTAGCCCTACACCCGAGCATGTTATTTGCCAAATATCATCATTGTGAGCCTTTTGCTTATTCAGGAGAAGTTTTTTAAAAGTTTTTAAGACAATTGGTTCCCTTGACCTTGAATATCGGTCAAGATCTGTTGGGCCAGGTGAGCTAATATTTATATAATAAATTAGTAAAACCATCGCAAAGGTTATTGAAATGCCATTTAACAGCAGAAATAGACTTTGTTTAGTTTGACATATATTATATTAAAAGTACATGGAGTCCTCGACATGCTGATAATCAATGTAACCTGCGATGCAGTCTCAAATTTGTTCTATTTAAGGAATATGCCAATTCATTAATTCATGCTAAAAATGATTCAATCAGTCTTGGGCCACCATGCAACACATCTTTTCAGATGAATAAATGTTAAACATCACTATTTTATATCCATCAAATGTTTTATTCATTAATAAAAAATAACATCATCTATGTGAGCAGCTATTTCTTTGTGAGAACCAAATAGAGTTAATGATTTCTTGCCGTCTCCAATCACAACAACATCAGGTACCCTAACATCCATAGCTCACTCTCTACACTGTCTCACTCTTCCTTACTCCAGGAAAAAGGCACTTTTATTATCATAAATAATTAATCAAGTTAATAACAAATTGTCGATTCTAAGAAAACCAGGAAACATGATACACTTAAAATGAAATGGAGACATATATTTCACATTCAGAATTGATTTTCTGAAAAGAAGATGCCGAGTTTAAGATGTAAATCTGGGCTTCTTTTCTGGAAACCTGAAGTGTCTGAATCAGTGCAGTTCCATGATATGGCAATGAAAACCAGAAGCTCACTTAAATAATCACTATTTTAATGTTGCCTTTCATTTTTACACTTTCTAGCACTCCATGCCAACAAGTTATAGGCCAGATACCATTATCCTAATTCTCTTCGTTAAGAGAATGTCATTATCCTAATTCTCTTCATAAGAGAATGTCATTTGAGTATTTTTATAAACCAGACCCTTATGGCCTTAAACATATTTCAGTCATTACTTTTTCACAAAACTTGTACATTGTAGCTCTCCTTATACATGAGATCTTTATGACATTAACCCTTTCACCACTGTAGATCATAATGGACTCAACCAGATCAATGCATGGTAAAGTTTCCCAAGTTACATAGGGGTCAAAGGGTTAAACATATTTCAGTCATTACTTTTTCACAAAACTTGTACATTGTAGGTCTCCTTATAAATGAGACCTTTATGATATTAACCCTTTCACCACTGTAGATCATATTGGACTCAACCAGATCAATGCATGGTAAAGTTTACTAAAGTTACATAGGGGTCAAAGGGTTAAACATATTTCAGTCATTACTTTTTCACAAAACTTGTATATTGTAGCTCTTTATTTCAGAAAGCTACAGGCCAAACATCATGACTATAAAGCTTAAGTTATTTAGAGGAAATAAATTTGACCCTTGCAACCTTTAAGAAAGGTCAAGTTTATACATGTTCTCAATCTTTGATTCCATCTGGTATACCACCATGATTCTTTCGTTTTCCAGAAGAAATCATTGGAATGTATTCAAAAATTTGAACCCAGCCATCTTGAATATGTGATGACATGATATATTTTTCAATCAAAGTGCCCAGGGAACTGGGTGATTGGTAGCATAATAGTGGTTCTCTTTTTCATTTTTGCTGTGAATTTTATCCTTAATAGGCAGACATCACAATGTAGTTCATATGCATGAATATGTAGTTGATTTTATAGATTGACAACATTTTAGAAATCAGTCATGCATTCATTCAGTCTAATTGGTGAAGGTCATAAGATTAGGATTGTGCCAAATGTGTCGATCCTGATCTAGCAATGTCATTTCACCACCTTTGTTTCTCTTCTGGGCCTAACAATTACCAGCCCCTTACCTTTCAAAAACCAGATTCCCTACTTCCTACAAAATTTGTTGGAAATTTGTTCAATGGTTATTTATAAAGAAGTGAATTAAAGAAAAAGTTTACGGATGACTGACGACAAACATATTACAATAGCTCACACCAGGGCCTGGTGAGTTACAAATTAGCATTACTAGAAATACTAGTCAGTTTCAAAGTTCATTTTGCATGTTTGTAAATTGTGATTGTAATTTACTAATTATCAAAACACATGAAATTTTGTTCACAAAACATTGGCATTTAAATGGACTGACAGATATAGACACTGAAGGAAGCTTAAAATGACTTCAGTTACTGAAGTCTGGTATACATGTAGGTCTACAGGTAGCATACTAAACACCACAATGTAATCAACCAATGAAACTCATTAAAGATTTGGTTATCAAACAGCACTAAAATCAACATTTTATATATTGCAACAAATTTGGCTTAGATATAGAAAAACATTCAAACTATGGAACTTTGGTCAAGTAATAACATGATCTGTGTAGTGCATGCTGTCAAAACTTTTATCTTTTATCAATAAAGAACATAAGTACAAAACCCAGATTGTTTTGTTTTAGTATATATTAATGTATATATTAATGCTTTAGTATATATTAATGGTTAACGTGTTATTAAAATCATTTCTTATGTAAGTTGGACCATCTTTAACCTCTGAAATGGAATTCTCATAAAAAATGTACATAAAAATTGAAACTACATTTGACATGCTGCTAAGGAAGCCATTTCCATAGTCCACCTACTGTTGCTTCAAAATTGAGGGAGATGATAATTAGGTTTACATTACATGTTTTAAATTGGCACGGAGAATAATGAGAAAATAAAACCTTCAATCAATATCTTCGATTGTAGAAAAAGACACAATATGGTTACGAGTGCCGGAGAAACTCCCAGCACATTAAATAAATTGGTACTATAACCATTCCAATAAACTTTATCACTTATATGTCTACTTTATATTGAACATACAAAAAAACTGAGGTGATTTACGTGAACACAAGCTCCTAACAATTACGTCACATACCACAAACGTCACACGATATCACCAGGATGCTGTTAACATAACAACAATTTGGATTAATTTTGGTATGGATAGCCCTATTTACTCAAATGAAATGTAAATCAAATTAGCGTAAACATATACATATTTCATAAAATTATTAAGAGACTATGATATATCACTGAAAATTTAACACTTCATTGAGAGAACATGGAAGGCACAAGGAATACATAAAAAAAATATTTGCATATATACATATTGCACTTACCTAGAAGACATATTTATCCAATCATTCAAAGATTGCCTCCTGTTTGTGTTCAGGATTTCTCTGTCAACCCCCCCC